>NW_021836853.1:20000-33105 GCF_006345805.1 Octopus sinensis | reverse complement strand
AGATGATTTGCTCCTGTTTATGGAAGCACTCCGTCGGTTACGACGATGAGGGTTCCAGTTGATCCGATCAACGGAACAGCCTGCTCGTGGAATTAACGTGTAAGTGGCTGAGTACTCCACAGACACGTGTACCCTTAACGTAGTTCTCGGGGATATTCAGCGTGACACAGAGAGTGACAAGTCCGGCCCTTTGAAATACAGGTACAACAGAAACAGGAAGAAAGAGTGAATGACAATTGTGGTGAAAGAGTACAGCAGGGTTCACCACCATCCCCTGCAGGAGCACTGTCGGTTACGACGATGAGGGTTCCAGTTGATCCGAATCAATGGAACAGCCTGCTCGTGGAATTAACGTGTAAGTGGCTGAGTACTCCACAGACACGTGTACCCTTAACGTAGTTCTCGGGGATATTCAGCGTGACACAGAGAGTGACAAGGCCGGCCCTTTGAAATACAGGTACAACAGAAACAGGAAGTAAGAGTGAGAGAAAGTTGTGGTGAAAGAGTACAGCAGGGATCACCACCATCCCCTGCCGGAGCACTCCGTCGGTTACGACGATGAGGGTTCCAGTTGATCCGAATCAATGGAACAGCCTGCTCGTGGAATTAACGTGTAAGTGGCTGAGTACTCCACAGACACGTGTACCCTTAACGTAGTTCTCGGGGATATTCAGCGTGACACAGAGAGTGACAAGGCCGGCCCCTTGAAATTCAGGTACAACAGAAACAGGAAGTAAGAGTGAGAGAAAGTTGTGGTGAAAGAGTACAGCAGGGATCACCACCACCCCCTGGAGGAGCACTCCGTCGGTTACGACGATGAGGGTTCCAGTTGATCCGAATCAACGGAACAGCCTGCTCGTGGAATTAACGTGTAAGTGGCTGAGTACTCCACAGACACGTGTACCCTTAACGTAGTTCTCGGGGATATTCAGCGTGACACAGAGAGGAATCCTATTTTTTGGCTATAACTCTCTAATAATGCTTATATAATTATTTCCCTTACAAACCCGAGCAACGCCGGGCGATACTGCTAGTATATATATAAAATTACATAAGGGTAGAAATTAATATTAATCAATTAAAACCAATTGACGTCTATATCTAGCATACAGGGTGTCCACTTTTAGTGGTCAGTCCTCTAAATTTCGTTTATATATATATACACACACACACACAAAACACACATATAAGAGGAATGACCACCACCCTCTAATATGTATGTAATATTATTTTTTCTGAATCTTCAGAATTTTTTCAATATGCTAGGCCACTGGTTTAAATTGATATTAATTAAATTAATATTCAATTCTTTACCTTTATTATTTAAATATACACACACACACACACACACACACACACACACACACACATACATATATATATTACTCTTTTACTTGTTTCAGTCATTTGACTGCGGCCATGCTGGAGCACCGCCTTTAGTCGAGCAAATCGACCCCGGGACTTATTCTTTGTAAGCCCAGTACTTATTCTATCGGTCTATTTTGCCGAACCGCTAAGCGACGGGGACGTAAACACACCAGCATCGGTTGTCAAGCAATGCTAGGGGGACACACAAACACACACACACTTACATATATATATATATATATACGACAGGCTTCTTTCAGTTTCCGTCTACCAAATCCACTCACAAGGCATTGGTCGGCCTGGGGCTATAGCAGAAGACACTTGCCCAAGATGCCACGCAGTGGGACTGAACCCGGAACCATGTGGTTGGTTAGCAAGCTACTTACCACGCAATATATATATATATATATATATATATATATATATATATATATATATATTATATATATATATATATATATATATATATATATATATATAGATAGATAGATAGATAGATAGATAGATAGATAACTTTTTATTGTGGCCTCACAGGGCTAAACACAGATTAAAAATGGACGAAATACAATGTAGAATTTTTTCTTTTCGAGGTGGGATGGGTGGGGCACAAAAAAAAACAACGTTTGATCAATAGGGATATGTGGGTTGTGTGGTGTATAAAAAAGCAATATATATATATATATATATATATATATATATATATAAGGTTCACAGTTTAGGTGTAGCCTTGGAAAGAAAAACTTACAAAAAAGACCAAGGTCACCTCAGACAGTTCGAAAAAGAACACATGAGTAAGTCGCCTTACTTCTCGTTGTCTCTTTTGGTTACAGATTTATGCTTAAAATAGTGTCGTCTTTCATACTGACCATTTTTGCCACTTTTACCCACTTTTTATTAAAACCTTCGTTCGACAAAGCCTTCCTCTCTATTCTCATCCTCCTTTTCAAGTGGTACTTGAAAAAGTTGACGAGAGACTGACCAGAGAGGAAGGTGTTTGTTTGCAGTCCTTTCAAACGCGTCCACCACACACATTCTTTCGCCATAGCCATCAGCGTAACGAAAACCGTTTTCCCTTCCCGTTTAAAGGAAGGTGGTGGAACAATATTCACGATAGATTCGGCCGATAGGCGAGCCTAACCTACACGTGACAACAGCTGTTCGACGAAGGACCACAGCTCTGAAATATCTGGACACTGCACGAGTGCGTGCAGAACGGTTTCGTCGCTCTGACCGCATCTCGGGCAGGTCGGTCCGGTGATGGTTTTCGAACCATGCCTGTAGCTCTTCTCTCGAACGGGTAGTGTGTCTCGATAGCACTGCCAAGCCAGGGATTTCTGGAAGTTATCCATAGGCCCCGGCCCGAACGTCGTCCTAAACAGGCGGGTTAGGAATTTCTCGTCGACGCCCCGGTTTGCCCCGAGTGTGTCGTCGGACCTCCCCTCCACTAGTCCTCTATAGAACGCTTTAGTCGTTTGTAAGTTGCACAAGTTTGACCCCGGTCGGCAGAGCTGCTGTAGAGCTTGGCGACACTCTCGGTGCCAATCGCCCAGTTTCGGTCTCTTTTTGATCCACGTTTGCAGTTCGGTCAGTGAGACGAGTTGCGGGAAGAGGCGCCTCACAAATGGCGCCCACACCTGTTCACCGTCGTCGATGAAGTTCCAGAGATGCCACAGTCTCAGCGCATGCCTGCGCATCATCAACCACGGCATGCCCAGTCCTCCATTCAACGGATGTTGACAGCAAATGGACTTCCTCACCATCGGAACGCCACCCTTCCACAGGAAGCGGAAGAGTATGCGTTCCAGTTTGGTGATGGTGGAGTCGGGACAAGGTACGACGGTCAGGCGGTAATCGATGACGGATGCGATGTACGCGTTCGCCACCTCCGCCCGGCCTTTTAGAGACAGCTTTCTCTCGGCTGTTTGGCTGAGAGCGACCACTCTACTCATGATCTCGTCCCAGTTCTTATCCATTTGGAGGTCCGGACTGAACCAGACCCCGAGCAATTTACCCGGTCCGTCCGTCCAGCGTCCCACTACTGAGCCGCAGTCGGATGGCATGGGCTTGCTTCTCCAGGTGCCGAGTAGCAAACCCACTGACTTTTCCGGGTTAATCTTCGCTCCCGTCACCGTTTCGTATTTTCTTAGTGTCTCGCCTATAATCTGGATGTGTTTGTCGCTCGACACTATGACGGTGACATCGTCCGCATATGCCGACACGCTCGTCCCGCAACCCAGTTCCCGTGGGATGACCCTCAGTGTCGCCAGCTTCCGTAGTAGCGGCTCGAGAGTCAATACATACCGAAGCGCCGACAGGGGACACCCCTGACGGACCGAACGTGTGATGTCAAACGGTTTCGAGAGGTGACCGTTCACCCAAATCACCGATCGGATGCCGCTATACAAGGCAGCGATCCAACCGCGGAAGACGGAACCGAAGCCAGCCGCCCTGAGGACGGCCGCCAAGTACCGATGGTCGACCCTATCGAAGGCTTTAGACTGATCCAAATTGATCAGCGCCCCACCCATGCCAGGATCCTTAACTACCCTGTCCACAATGTTGCGCATCAGATTGAGGTTGTCATGTATGGTTCTGCCCGGCACGGCGCATGTTTGCGCCCTCTCGACCAGTTTATCAATGACAAGCGCCAACCTCTCGGCTATTACTTTGGCCAAAATTTTCAAATCTGCGTTGAGCAGAGTGATGGGCCTGAAATAATCTATAAAATTCCCCTTGTTTGGGTCTTTCCTCAGCAACGTCACTGCACCTCGGCTCACGAAACCGGGGATTCTCCCGTTTTGTTGCCAGTTGCAGTAGACTGATGCCAAGAGGTCGCCAAACAAGTCTGGCATTTGACAATACAGCTCGTAGGGTAAACCATCCAATCCAGGCGACTTATCCCTCGTGCAGCCCGCCATCGCATCCCACACGTCAGCGGCTGTGATGGGACTTTCACCACACTCCGCTCTCTTGCCGAGAGCCGCGGCAGGTCGGTCAGGTAGGCACTGAAATCCATCCCACGTTCCGACCCACCACTCGCACCAAACAGTCGAGCAAAGTGCTGTTGAAAGGCCTCACACATCCTTTCGGGTTCGAGTAAACTGCATCCCTGTTGATCTATTAAAGACCGAATGGTGTCTCTGTTGCCACGCTGCGCCTCCGCTACCCGGGCCTCTCGCGCAGCTTCGATCCCTTCCTTCCTTAAGGCACGCATTTTAGCTCTGACGACGCAACCTCCGTGCTTGGCGTTGAGGTGTTGGTCGAGGGCCATCCTCGCAGCCAGCACGTTGGTTGCGCTGCCAGTGGTAAGTGCCTCTTCTAGTTTCTTAACCAGGTCTCCCTCTACTCTATTTCGATCTATCGCTAATTCCTTGCTAAACCTAATTGATTCCGATTTTATTGCCATTTTCAGGGCGTACCACCAGCGGTTGTTAACGACGGCTCCCGTCAGCGCCCTCTTAATGAACTCGCTAATCCGGTTCCTGTAAACCTGTCGCGCTAATAGCAACGTGTTCAGTTTCCAGTAACCGGGACCCTGTCTATGTGTCTTATCTAACTCGAGCGTACACGTCACAAATTTGTGATCTGTGTAGCTGACTATTTTAAATTGTGGACATCCTACGCTATTCCTATCCGCTGTCCTGCATAAAATTCTATCTAGATAAGATCTCGACGATCCGACGCAGTTTGTCCAAGTCCACGTTGGCACGTTCGGATGCTCGAGTCGGAACCTGTCAGACAAATGGAAACGTCTGAGTAGGTCTTTGAGGCACTTACACCCCCTTCTATTCCTATCCATTCCCACATAATCTAGATGCGTGTCCAAGGTAGCGTTTCAATCCCCTACTAACAGTAAAGGTCTAGACGTACCCAGGAAAATCTCTAGACGTCTGAAGAAATCCGCCCGACCCGTTAAGGACGGTGCATAAACTGCCATCAGACGGAATGCACACCCATTTCTGCCATCCACGTCCAAGACAACCAGCCTACCCTCCGGGTCTAGGAATATTGTTCTTACTTTTACATTTAGACTCTTTCGAAAAAGCACCGCGGTACCTCCACCACCCATGTTCGGCAGACAGGGAGAAAAATAAATGTCAAATTGATCGCCAAACATGGACTCGAGGGCCCGCGGCTTGCTGAGTCTGGTTTCACTGATAGCTACTATATCCACGTTCAGTGACTTGATGTCGTTTAGAAGGTAACCTTGCTTCGAAGCCGACGCCAAGCCACGCTCATTCACACAACCTAATTTAAGCATAATTGACGTTTACGAAAATTGTGTTTCACACACTACATTGGAAGAGACAAGAGGCAAGAGGGAAGGTCACTTACTCATTTCGAAAGTTTCATATTTTCTTCTTCTTTTGTGGTGTCTTTGATGAGGTGTTTGTATAGTATTTTGGAGAGGTATCGTTGAAACTCGCCTACCGCATTTGGAAATATTGTTTTCTGTGTATAGTGTTGTGTTTGTGTTATGTGTACAATTCTTATGTGTTTGGGTGGTGTGGTGCGCGGATGATTTTTGTCTTAAAGTCATCTTCACAGATGTCCGTGTTGGATGCAATGTAATCCATTAATTTTTTATTGTCTGTGTCTATTGCAGTTAGTTGTGTGTATGGTTTTGCGGGTTCATTGATTTGTTTATTGTCTAGGGGGATGCTGTCCGGAGTTAAATATCTCCCTGCTTTACTTCCTTGTTTGGTGGGCTTTTTTGATCTTTTCCTTTTACCCCCTGTGGCTATTTGCCGTTCCGTCGAACTTTCGTCGTCCGACGTATCAGAAGGGGGTAAAGGCAAAGCATTTGCGTTACTATGTATGCTTGCAGAAATTGTTGATGTTTTGTGCGGTGTTTGTGTTGTTGTGGTGTTAGGGGTAGAATTTGTCTTCTCGTCACTGTTTTCTGTCTTTTTAATTGTCGTCCTCGGTGTTGGTGTTGGTCTATCTTTTGGTTCAGTATGTTGAATTGGTTGCGACGTCAACGGTGAATGTGTTGGTACTGCTTCTTTTCTTGGTGATGTTGTTGGGGTTTGTTTGTTGTTTTTCTTGGCATTGAGTGTGTTGGTGTTGGTGTTGGCAACAAGGGTTTTTTATTTGTTTTCTGATTTGTTCTTTCTTGTTTTTCTGTGCCAGAGTGCACTTGGCAATTAAATGTTCTGGGCTGCCACATTTGTAGCATCTAGGCTTTTTGCCTTCTGCTACAACATATAGGCTTTGCCCATTTTCTAAGTGGATCCTATCAGGTAGGTTCTCGATAGAGGACCCCTCAATTTGGATGGTCACTACTATTGTTTTACCACCCCAACTGTCGTTTTTGTACGCGGCGGTTTCTAATATATTTATCGTTTTCAAATGGTAATAGATTGCCCCTGTTATCCATTTGTTAGGTATCTCGGGGGGTACATTTTTAATGTTAATTCTGCTCACTCTCTGGCCTTTGTAATATGGTACCATGATGATATCATCATTTTCCAAAGACTCTGTAGAGTGAGCTTTTGCCACTTCCTGGTTAGGGAAGCGGACCACCACTGTATGAAACTGGGAACCCCAGTTTATATATTCTTTTTTTTTTAATTATGCTTTTTAAACACTTTTCTATGTCCGTCTTTGTAATCTGTTCATTTTGCTTTTTGTTTTTTCTTATAATTTTATATATAATTGTCTTATTTTCTATTTGTTCCTTTATGTGTTGAGGTGTATGCAGCACTAAATCCTGCCCTTGTGTTGTAAAGAGTGCTCTCGTTTCTATTAACTCTTCATTCGTAAATTTTACTATTTCTTTTTTCTGACGCAGAGTGTCAGCGAAATTTACTGGTGTTGTTGATTCTTTTATATTAACATCTTCACTATTAGATAGTAAGATATTTATTTCATATTTATTATTGTCTTGTTGTTGTTTTTGTTAATAGTATTCGCGTGAGTTTCATTTTTATCATTTATGTTGGTCGTGGTGATGGTGGTGGTGGAGGTGGTGGTGGTAGCAGTAGTAGTCTCGTTGTTGTTGTTGTTGTTGTTAGTGGTGGTGGTGGTGGTGGTGACAGGGCTGTTACCGCAAGTGGTTGCAGCGTTCACTACCACGTCATTCAGGTTTGCACTTTGCGTGCATAAGATCTTGTTTTCTCCTAGCGTTTCCAGACTACGAAAATGCTGGTCCATAAAGGAACGCGACCAGCGTTCTACAATAACATTTCTCGACATTTTTTAATGTCGAGAAGAAAAATACACAAATTAAATAGGGTTGAAACTGCCACTAGGGGCGAATTCCTCCCTTGGAAAAGCACTCAAACGAAAGTTGGGTGCCTTACACACCTTATTTACAAAAATGTACACAAAATATGGGCTATAAATAGTCAAAATAAACGATTACCTTCGGAGCCGAGGTGATAGCACGTCCGTAGATGGATAGATAGATAGATAGATAGATAGATAGATAGATAGATAGATAGATAGATAGATAGATAGATAGATAGATAGGTAGATAGATAGATAGATAGATAGATAGATAGATAGATAGAAAGACAGACAGATAGATAGATAGATAGATAGATAGATAGATAGATAGATAGATAGATAGATAGGTAGATAGAGAGATAGATATATAGATAGATAGATAGATAGGTAGATAGGTAGGTAGGTAGATAGATAGATAGATAGATAGATAGATAGATAGATAGGTAGGTAGGTAGGTAGGTAGGTAGGTAGGTAGATAGATAGATAGATAGATAGATAGATAGGTAGGTAGGTAGGTAGGTAGATAGATAGATAGATAGATAGATAGATAGATAGATAGATAGATAACTTTCTTTTATTAGCCACACAGGGCTGAATACAGAGGGGACAAATACAAATGCAGAGCTTTTCTTTTCGAGGGTGGAAAAAAGTAAAAAATGTAAGATTGCGATCAAAAGGGATCGAGAGGAGGAAAAAAAAGGAAAAAAAGAAAATCGTGTATCACAGAAATAATGGTGTAAACATTGATATAACAAGATTGGGTTCATCCGGGAAGAAAAGCCTACAGAAAAGACCACGGGAACCCCAGTCAGGGAGGAAATAAACACATGAGGTCAAAAATGCTCTTTCTTTCTTTTTTACGATCTACAGGATCATGCTCAAAATGGTTTCGTTACTAGCACGCACCATCTTTGCAACATTCACCCATCTTTTTTTGAATCTTTCGCGAGACAAAACTTCCCTCTCCATTCTCACCTTCCTTTTCAAGTGGTACTTGAAAAAGTTGATGAGCGATTGGCCAGAGAGGTAAGTGTTTGTCTCTAATCCTTTCGCTCGAGTCCACCACACACATTCTTTCACATGGCCACCAGTACGATGAAAACTGCCTTGCCTTCCCGGTTGAGGGAAGGGGGCGGAGCAATTCTCACGATAGACTCGGCCGATAGGCGGATTCGTCCCACACGTGACAGCAGCCGTTCGGCATAAGCCCACAAGTCGGAAATGGTTGGACATTGCACGAGTGCGTGCAGAACGGTTTCGTCGCTCTAACAATCTCGGGCAAGTCGGTCCAGTGTGTCTGGAACCGTGTCTGTAGAGCTTATCCCGAACAGGTAATGCTTCTCGATAGCACTGCCAGGCCAGGGATCTTTGGTGATTGTTCATAGGTCCCGGCCCGAAAGTTGTCCTGAACAGGCGGGTCAGGTGTGTTCCTCGTCGACGCCCAGACTCTGCCCGAGTTCGTCGTCGCACCTCCTCCACTAATCCTCTATAGAATGCCTTTGTTGTGATGGAGTCGCACAAGTTCGATCCGGACGGCAGAGTTGCTTGAGAGCAACGCGACACTCGCGGTGCCATTCGCCTAGCCTCGGTCTCTGCTTGATCCATGACTGTAGTTCGTCCAAGGAGACAAGCTGCGGGAAAGCGCGCCGCACAAAAGGCGACCACCCCTGTTCACCGTTGTCTATGAAGCGCCGGAGATGTCGCAGTCTCAGCGCATGTCTGCGCATCATCAACCACGGCATGCCCAGCCCTCCATTTAGCGGGTGTTGGCAGCAAATGGATCGCCTAACCATCGGAACGTTTCCCTTCCACAAGAAGCGGAAGAGTATGCGTTCCAGTTTGGTGATGGTAGGGTCGGGACAAGGCACGACGGTCAGACGATACTCGATGACGGATGCGATGTACGCGTTCGCCACCTCCGCCCGACCTTTTAGGGATAGCTTTCTCTCAGTCCATTTCTGGGTGAGAGTAGCCACTCTAGTCGTTATCTCGCCCCAGTTCTTCTCCATTTGGAGGTCCGGACCGAACCAGACCCCGAGCAAATTAACCGGTCCGTCCGTCCAGCGTCCCACGATGGAGACGCTGTTGGACGGCATGGGCTTGCTTCTCCAGGTGCCGAGCCGCAAGCCCACTGACTTTTCCCGGTTAATTTTTGCTCCCGTTACCGCTTCGTATTCTTTCAGTGTCTCGCCGACCAGCTCGATGTGCTCGTAGCTCGACACTATGACGGTGACGTCATCCGCGTATGCAGACACGCTCCTCCCGCATCCCAGCTCTCGTGGGATGCCCCTCAGCGTCGCCAGTTTCCGCAGTAGTGGCTCAAGAGTCAGTACATACAGCAGCGATGAGAGGGGGCATCCTGACGAACCGAACGCATGATGTTAAAAGGTCTGGATAGATGACCATTTACGCGAACTACTGAGCGGATGCCGCTGTATAAGGCAGCGATCCAACCGCGGAAAACTGGACCGAAACCAGCCGCTTTGAGGACAGCCTCCAAGTAGTGATGGTCTACCCTATCGAAGGCTTTTGATTGATCCAAATTGATCAGCGCCCCACCCATGCCAGGATTTTTAACTACCCTGTCTATGATGTAGCGCATCAGATGGAGGTTGTCATGAATATTTCTACCCGGCACGGCGCATGTTTGCGCCTTGTCGATTAGTTTCTTGATGACAAGCGCCAACCTCTCGGCTAACACCTTGGCCAAAATTTTCAAATCTGCGTTGAGCAGGGTGATGGGCCTGAAATTATCTATGACGTCCCCCTTGTTTGGGTCTTTCTTGATCAGTGCCACTGCTCCTCGCTTTACAAAAGCAGGAATACTCCCGTTCTGCTGCCAGTTGCAGTAGACAGCTGCCAAGACGCCTCCAAAAAAGTCTGGCATATGAAAATAAAGTTCGTAGGGCAGACCATCCAAGCCTGGTGACTTGTCTCTCGCGCAGCCTACCATCGCATCCTGTACATCCGCAGCTGTGATAGGCTTTTCACAAGACTCCACCTCCCTTGCTGAGAGTCGTGGCAAGGCATGCAGGTAGGCACTAAAGTCCACTCTGCTTTCTGACTCACCACTTGTCCCAAACAGTTGGGTGAAGTGTTGTTGAAAAACCCCACACATCCTTTTAGGCTCGAGCAATTCGCGCCCCTGTTCATCTATAAGAGACTTGATGGTGGCTCTGTTGAGGTGTTGGTCGAGGGCCAATCTCGCCGCCAGTACGTTGGACGCGATGCCAGTTCTAAGTGCCTCTTCTAAAACCTTAACTAATTCTCCCTCTATTCTATTTCGGTCTAATGCTAGGGCTCTACTGTATCTGACTGGTTCTGCTTTAATCGCTTTTTTTAGGGCATACCACCATCTGTTGTTGATGATGGTACCCGTCAAAGCTCTCTTAACTAATGTGCTGATCCGGTCCTGTAAACCTGTCGTGCTGTAAAAGACGCGTTCAGTTTCCAGTAACCAGGACCCTGCCTATGTGTCTTATCTAAGTCAAGTGTACAAGTCACAAACTTGTGATCTGTGTAACTGACTATATGAAATTGTGGACAACCTACACTATTTTTATCTATTGTCCTACAGAATACTCTATCTAAGTATGATCTGGACGACCCGATGCGGTTACTCCATGTCCACATTGGCACATTCGGGTGGTCCAGTCGGTACCTGTCAGACAGTTGGAAACGTCTGAGCAGGTCTTTGAGGCATTTGCATCCCCTTCTATTGCTATCTCTGCCCACGTAGTCTAGATGCGTGTCCAGGGTGGCATTCCAATCCCCCACTAAAAGTAAAGGACGAGACGTTCCCATGAAAGACTCTAGACGTCGAAAGAAATCTGGTCGGCCTGTAAGGACGGAGCATAAACTGCTATCAGTCGAAAAGCACACTCATTGCTGCCATCGACATCCAAAACGACCAGCCTACCCTCCGGGTCTAGGAAATTTGCTCTTACTTTGAGATCCAGACTCTTCCGGATAAGCACCGCGGTGCCAACTCCGCCCATTCTCGGTAGACACGGAGAAAAATAAATGTTGAAATGTGTACCGAAAATGTGCTGGAGTGCCCGCAAGCTGTGGAGTCTGGTCTCACTGATGGCTATGATATTCAGATTTAGTGACTTGATGTCATTTAACAGGTAGCCTTGTTTCCAAGGCGACCCCAAGCCACGTACATTTATACTACATATTCTGAGCATGTTCCGATAAAAGTGCAAAAAAGGAAAAGGAGAGAGATGAGGTTACTTGTTTTTCGAAAGTTCTTTGTCTTTCACCTCACGGTCTTCTTCTATGAGGCTTTTATACAGTTTTTTCGATGAGTACTTTTGAAATCTCCCTACTGCATCAGGGTAAAGAGATTTCAGGGTGCTGTATGTGTTCTGTGTCACGTGTATTATTTTAATGTGTTGTGGTGGTGTTGTGTGTGGGTGGTTACTTGTTTTTATGTCGTTTTCAGTAATGTTAGTGTTTGACCTAATGTGTTCCATTAGGTCGTGGTTGTTTGTGTTTATGGCTGTCAACATTTTTGGGGGGTTTGATGATGGTGTGTTTGTGTTGATGTGTGTGTTTTCTGTGGATGTTTTTTTTCGGGAGTGGTGTATCTTCCCGCTTTGTTTGTTATTTTTCTTTTCTTTTTTTTCCCCTTTTTCTTCTCCCCCCTGTGGCTATTTGCCAATCTTCCGTGTCTTCTTCGTCTAATGACAGATCAGACGAATCGGAGTCTGGAAGAGGGAAAGTATTGGGGTCTATTGTCGACTGTGTTGGTTTTGTTGTTGGTGTTGGTTGGTGAGCGTTTGGTTGTGGTGTATGCGGTTTTGGATGTGGGGTTTGGGTATTTTGTGTTTGAGTGATTGTGGGTATTGTTGTGTTGTTTAGGGTCTCAATTTTGTGGGGATTTGGAGTTGTAATTGTTTCTTCATTTTTGCTGGGTGTCTTTTGGCAGATGTCCTTGGTTTGGGAGTTGGTATATCTTGGTTGTTGTTGTTGGTGATGTGCTGCTTCTGTTCTTGGTGCTGCAGTTGGTGTGTGGTTGTTTGTTTGGTGAGGTTTGTTCCTGCAAAAAGGGTGTGGGGTAGTAAACCTTGTTTATTTGTTTTTGTTTCCGGCTGCTGTTGTTGTTGCTGTTGTTTTCTTGCGGCAGATTTGCAGTCTTTTTTGAGGTGTTGCTCACTGCCGCATATGTAGCAACGTGTTCTTCTGCCATCGACGACCACATATAACTTGTGGTCGTCTGATACACATATCTGGGTGGGTATTTTTTTTATATCTTCATGATGTATATGTAGAAGAAATTCTATTTTTTTTCCCACCCAGTTTTTATGCTCTGTGACTGTGGTTTCCAAAATAGTATAATTCGCCATTTTTACGCATAAGGCCTTTACAAGCCATAGACTATTGGCTATTTTGGGGACATTGTTTAGAGTGATCTTAGTCACTTTCTGTCCCCGATAGCTTGGTGTAAGTTGGAGTTCATCTGAGTGAAGAGTTAGCGTTGAGAAATGTCTAGCTAACTCTT
>NW_021836853.1:10000-15000 GCF_006345805.1 Octopus sinensis | reverse complement strand
AGTGTCTCCTTCTCTCTTGTTCTGAAAGTTCGGAGAATCCATCCAGCTAGCCGTCTGCATTTTATCACCAGATTAGCAATATGCACTTATATATATATATATTGTTGTTGCATTTGGTTTATGTGAATAAGTGCGCTGAACCATATTTTATTGTGTCTGGGGTGGGTCATTCTCTTTTCGTGCTTTATTATTTAACACACTCACCGATTCGATTTCCATTCATTTAGCTATTATTTATTTGTTCAAAAAAATTTTCCTTGAGTCTTGCAGACTTTTTAACAGTCCATTATTTACATTATCTACATTTGACGGATATTTGTCCTAATCTTTGTTGTTTACTCAACAAACAAAATTAGGACAACTATGCCTCAAATGTAAAAAATGTAAATAATGTACACAACTCTGTAATATATATAAATATAGGGATGGTATTATTAAAATACCATCATATATATATATATATATATATATACGTATACATACATGTGCGTGCATATTTCTATTGCATATATAAACATATATATTTTTGTGTATACATGCACATACATGTGTGAGTGTACGGCGTCTCACAAATGAATATAGGCGCAGGAGTGGCTGTGTGGTAAGTAGCTTGCTAACCAACCACATGGTTCCGGGTTCAGTCCCACTGCGAGGCACCTTGCCTTTTAAGTGCTATGGTTTTACTGGGATCTCCCTTTTAAGTAGAAAGAATAGCCAACACTCTTTTGACTGCTATTTCTAAATTCGGTGTGTGGTGAGGCAAATCGTTGCTAAACCCTTAATTACTTATATATATATATATATATATAGGTCCCGGGTTGAGTCGGGGTTAACCACAGTATATAAGGTAGATGATTTCTTTTGAATGAAACAGTTCTAGTCCTGTAGAAGCTCCTTCTATATAATAAATATATATATATATATATATATATATATATATATATATATTTATATGTAATATATATATACGTGTGTGTGTGTGTATGTGTGTACGCACGACTCTGCGTCACTCACAGATACAGAAAGACGCGCACACACGCGCACGCACCGGAACATACGTACACATTAGTGTGCGCACTCAGACACACACACACTCATATATATATATATATATTACACCGACACACGCACAAATAGGTATATACATATGCACACACACACTTACACACACACACACACACACATATATATATATATTTATTCATTCACATGCAAATATATATATAATCATGTATATATATACACATACATATGTACACACAAACATATACACGTACGTACACGGACAGACATGCATATATTGACGCTGAGGGACTAACACACACATGCGCCCTTCAAAAACATAGATATACACACATGTATATACACGCACACACATGTGTGCATACATAAATGTATGCATGTATCTGTGCGCATGGGTGTATATATATATATGTATACTCTTTTACTCTTTTACTTGTTTCAGTCATTTGACTGCGGCCATGCTGGAGCATCGCCTTTAGTCGAGCAAATCGACCCCAGGACTTATTCTTTGTAAGCCCAGTACTTATTTTATCGGTCTCTTTTGCCGAACCGCTAGGTGACGGGGACGTAAACACACCAGCATCGGTTGTCAAGCAAATGCTAGGGGGACAAACACAGACACACAAACATACACACACACATATATATATATATACATACATATATACGACGGGCTTCTTTCAGTTTCCGTCTACCAAATCCACTCACAAGGCTTTGGTTGGCCCGGGGCTATAGTAGAAGACACTTGCCCAAGATGCCACGCAGTGGGACTGAACCCGGAACCATGTGGTTGGTAGACAAGCTACTTACCACACAGCCACTCCTGCGCCTATATACATATATATCATCATCGTTTAACGTTCTTTTTCCGCGCTAGCACGGGTTGGACGGTTCGAACGGGGTCTGGGAAGCCAGGGCTGCACCAGGCTCCAATCTGATCTGGCAGTGTTTCTACAGTTGGATGCCCTTCCTAACGCCAACCACTCCGCGAGTGTAGCGGGTGCTTTTTACGTGCTACCTGCACAGGTGCCAGGGGGGTCTGGCATCGGCCACGATCGGTTGGTGCTTTTAACGTGCCACCGGCACGGGAGCCAGCCAAGGCGGCGCTGGCATCGGCCACGTTCTGATGGTGCTTTTTATGTGCCACCGGCACAGAAGCCAGTCGAGGCGGCGCTGGCAACGGTCACGTTCGGATGGTGCTTTTTATGTGCCACCGACACAGGTATCACAACTACTGTATATATACATACATATATACATACGTGTATACATACATTCATGAATATATTCACACATTCATATATGTGTGTGCTTGTGTGTGCTTGTGTGTTTTTGTTTGTGTGTGTGTGTGTGTACATGCACCTGGATACATTCATACGTATGTTTCGATCTTGTTGCATCTCATCAGTGATGGCTACATGGTCTACTTTGCCAATTTATTTTGAAATGAAACTATAGGATTTTCAATGATAATGATATATATATACATATACATATATATATGCATATACATATACAAATGCATACATATGTGCATTCATACATACTTGCATTCATAAATACATACATTCATGCATGCATACGTACATACATACATACATACATACATGCGGGCGTGTGTGCATACATACATACATATATACATACATACATACATACATACATACATACATACACACACACACATACATACATACATACATACATACATACATACATTATACATACATACATACATACATACATACATACATACATACATACACACACACATACATACATACATACATACATACACACACACATACATACATACATAAATACATACATACATACATACATACATAGATACATACATAGATACATACATATATACATGCGTGCGTGTGTGCATACATACATACATACATACATATATACATACATACATACATACACACACACATACATACATACATAAATACATACACACATAAATACATACATAGATACATATACATACATACATACATACATGCGTGCGTGTGTGCATACATACATACATATATACATACATACATACATACATACACACACACATACATACATACATAAATACATACACACATACATACATACATAGATACATACATACATACATACATACATACATACATACATACATACATACATGCGTGCGTGTGTGCATACATATATACATATATACATACATACATACACATACATACATACACACACACACACATACATACATAAATACATACACACATACATAAATACATACACACATACATACATACATACATACATACATACATACAGGGTGAGGTATATTTATCGTCGCCTAAATTTCGCAAAAATTAAAATAACACTGACTTCTCATTTTAACAAATATATTTACCAAAATTACATTAAAATATTTTGAAATATCTTTATATATAAAAGTGAAGTTGTGTGTCTGTCTCCTACGATTTAGATTCCTAACTACTCCCACATTTTGCGGTGCAGTTTAACCAAAACCGGGTATCTTATAGTCGTGATTCATATCGAGCCCTTCTGGGTATTAGCGCGCGTCTACGATGAGTCTACGATCTTAAAAAAGATTTGCCATCATTTTTTTCATTTTAATGCATTTTTTCGCTATTACATAAGGGAAGTAACTCTCTAAAAATGTCTACAATGAGTCAACGATCTTAAAAAAGATTTACCATCATTTTTTTCATTTTAATGCATTTTTTCGCTATTACATAAGGGAAATAACTCTCTAAAAATGTCTACGATGAGTCAACGATTTAAAAAAAAATTTACCATCATTTTTTTCATTTTAATGCATTTTTTCGCTATTACATAAGGGAAGTAACTCTCTAAAAATGTCTACGATGAGTCAACGATTTAAAAAAAAATTTACCATCATTTTTTTCCATTTTTAATGCATTTTCTGCTCTTTTTTGGCTATAACTCTCTAAAAATCCTTATATAGTTATTTCCCTTACGAACCCGAGCAACGCCGGGCGATACTGCTAGTCTTTATATATAAAAGTGAAGTTGTGTGTCTGTCTCCTACGATTTAGATTCCTAACTACTCCCACATTTTGCGGTACAGTTTAACCAAAACCGGGTATCTTATAGTCGTGATTCATATCGAGCCCTTCTGGGTATTAGCGCGCGTCTACGATGGGTCTACGATTTTAAAAATAATTTATATAATTTTTTTCATTTTAATGCATTTTTTCGCTATTATATAAGGGAAGTAACTCTCTAAAAATGTCTACGATGTGTCAACGATTTAAAAAAAAATTTACCATCATTTTTTCCATTTTGATGCATTTTTTCGCTATTACATAAGTGAAGTAACTCTCTAAAAATGTCTACGATGAGTCAACGATTTAAAAAAAATTTACCATCATTTTTTTCTATTTTTAATGCATTTTTGTGCTCTTTTTTGGCTAGAACTCTCTAAAAATCCTTATATAGTTATTTCCCTTACAAACTCGAGCAACTCCGGGCGATAATGGTAGTTAACGAGTAAATTTATTCAATAAAATCGCCATTGACTTTAACCACGGCCATCAGACGACTTCGGAATCTCCTGAAACACTTCTGGACGGTCTGCTTGTTTAAGGTTGTGAATGATGCCAAAATTCTTACCTTCAGCTCATCATTGGTGTTACAAGGAGTTTTGCTGAAGTCTCGCTCAACTGCGGCCCACATATAATAACTAGAGGGGTTGCAGTCTGGGGAATTAGGTGGCCAGATGTTAAGGGTGATGTGGTCGTAAAAATTGTCTGACAGCCAAGACTTGGTTCTCCTGCTTGTGTGGCATGGTGCAGACATAGGGTCTTCCAGCAGCCACCCTCTTGACCCAAGGCTGCACTAACTTCTTCATGCACTTGATGTAGGCCTACGTGTCGAGTTTGAGGCCGTGTGGGGTGATGAAGGAGGCATAACGTTATACATATATACGACAGGCTTCTTTC
>NW_021836853.1:0-5000 GCF_006345805.1 Octopus sinensis | reverse complement strand
GAGTGAAGGGGTGGGTGAAGCTAGGGAGATATAGTAAGAGAATAGGGATGGAGAGAGATATATAGAGAAAAGGAGAGGGGGGGAGGAAAAGAGGGAAAGGAAAAAAAAACGGGAGTGAAGGGGAGAGGAGAAGCGAGGAGATATAGTAAGAGAATAGGGAAGAGAGAGATATATAGAGAAAGGGAGTGGGGGAGGAAAAGAACGGGAGTGAAGGGGAGGAGAGAGGAGAAGCGAGGGAGATATAGTAAGAGAATAGGGAAAGAGAGATATATAGAGACAAGGAGAGGGGGAGGAAAAGAACGGGAGGGAAGGGGAGAGGAGAAGCGAGGGAGATATAGTAAGAGAATAGGGAAAGAGAGAGATATATAGAGACAAGGAGAGGGGGAGGAAAAGAACGGGAGTGAAGGGGAGAGGAGAAGCGAGGGAGATATAGTAAGAGAATAGGGAAAGAGAGAGATATATAGAGACAAGGAGAGGGGGAGGAAAAGAACGGGAGTGAAGGGGAGAGGAGAAGCGAGGGAGATATAGTAAGAGAGTAGGGAAAGAGAGAGATATATATAGAAAAGGAGAGGGGGAGAAAAAGAACGGGAGTGAAGGGGAGGGTGAAGCGAGGGAGATATAGTAAGAGAATAGGGAAGGAGAGAGAGATATATAGAGAAAGGGAGAGGGGGAGGGAGGAAAAGAACGGGAGTGAAGGGGAGAGGAGAAACGAGGGAGATATAGTAAGAGAATAGGGAAAGAGAGAGATATATAGAGAAAGGGAGAAGGGGAGGAAAAGAACGGGAGTGAAGGGGAGAGGAGAAGCGAGGGAGATATAGTAAGTGAATAGGGAAAGAGAGAGAGATAGAGAGACAAGGAAAGGGGGAGGAAAAGAACGGGAGTGATGGGGAGAGGAGAAGCGAGGGAGATATAGTAAGAGAACAGGGAAAGAGAGAGATATATAGAGAAAGGGAGTGGGGGAGGGAGGAAAAGAACGGGAGTGAAGGGGAGAGGAGAAGCGAGGGAGATATAGTAAGAGAACAGGGAAAGAGAGAGATAAATAGAGAAATGGAGAGGGGGAGGAAAAGAACGGGAGTGAAGGGGAGAGGAGAAGCGAGGGAGATATAGTAAGAGAACAGGGAAAGAGAGAGATATATAGAGAAAGGGAGGGGGGGAGGAAAAGAACGGGAGTGAAGGGGAGAGGAGAAGCGAGGGAGATATAGTAAGAGAACAGGGAAAGAGAGAGAGATATATAGAGAAAGGGAGTGGGGGAGGGAGGAAAAGAACGGGAGTAAAGGGGAGAGGAGAAGCGAGGGAGATATAGTAAGAGAACAGGGAAAGAGAGAGATAATAGAGAAAAGGAGAGGGGGAGGAAAAGAACGGGAGTGAAGGGGAGAGGAGAAGCGAGGGAGATATAGTAAGAGAACAGGGAAAGAGAGAGATATATAGAGAAAGGGAGTGGGGGAGGGAGGAAAAGAACGGGAGTAAAGGGGAGAGGAGAAGCGAGGGAGATATAGTAAGAGAATAGGGAAAGAGAGAGATATATAGAGAAAGGGAGGGGGGGAGGGAGGAAAAGAACGGGAGTAAAGGGGAGAGGAGAAGCGAGGGAGATATAGTAAGAGAATAGGGAAAGAGAGAGATATATAGAGAAAAGGAGAGGGGGAGGAAAAGAACGGGAGTGAAGGGGAGAGGAGAAGCGAGGGAGATATAGTAAGAGAACAGGGAAAGAGAGAGATATATAGAGAAAGGAGAGGGGGAGGAAAAGAACGGGAGTGAAGGGGAGAGGAGAAGCGAGGGAGATATAGTAAGAGAACAGGGAAAGAGAGAGATAAATAGAGAAAAGGAGAGGGGGAGGAAAAGAACGGGAGTGAAGGGGAGAGGAGAAGCGAGGGAGATATAGTAAGAGAATAGGGAAAGAGAGAGATATAGAGAGACAAGGAGAGGGGGAGGAAAAGAACGGGAGTGAAGGGGAGAGGAGAAGCGAGGGAGATATAGTAAGAGAACAGGGAAAGAGAGAGATATATAGAGAAAGGAGAGTGGGGGGGGAGGAAAAGAACGGGATAAAGGGAGAGGAGAAAGCGAGGAGAGATATAGTAAGAGAATAGGGAAAGAGAGAGATATATAGAGACAAGGAGAGGGGAGGAAAAGAACGGGAGTGAAGGGGAGGAGAGGAGAAGCGAGGGAGATATAGTAAGAGAATAGGGAAAGAGAGAGATATAGAGAAAAGGAGAGGGGGAGGAAAAAGAACGGGAGTGAAGGGGAGAGGAGAAGCGAGGGAGATATAGTAAGAGAATAGGGAAAGAGAGAAGATATAGAGAAAGGAGAGGGGGGAGGAAAAAAGAACGGGAGGTGAAGGGGAGAGGAGAAGCGAGGGGAGATATAGTAAGAGAATAGGGAAAGAGAGAGATATATAGAGACAGAGGAGGGGGGGAGGAAAGAACGGGAGTGAAGGGGGAGAGGAGAAGCGAGGGAGATATAGTAAGAGAACAGGGAAAGAGAGAGAGATATATAGAGACAGGAGGGAGGGGGGGAGGAAAAGAACGGGATGGAGTGAAGGGAGAGGAGAAGCGAGGGAGATATAGTAAGAGAATAGGGAAAGAGAGAGATATATAGAGAAAAGGAGAGGAGGGGGAGGAAAAGAAGGGAGTGAAGGGGAGAGGAGAAGCGAGGGAGATATAGTAAGAGAAGAGGGAAAGAGAGAGAGATATAGAGACAGGGAGAGGGGGAGGAAAAAAAAGAACGGGAGTGAAGGGGAGAGGAGAAGCGAGGGAGATATAGTAAGAGAACAGGGAAAAGAGAGAGATATATAGAGACAAGGAGAGGGGGAGAAAGAACGGAGTGAAGGGGAGAGGAGAAGCGAGGGAGATATAGTAAGAGAATAGGGAAAGAGAGAGGATATAGAGAAAAGGAGGGGGGAGGAAAGAACGGGAGTGAGTGAAGGGGAGAGGAGAGAGAGGGGAGAGAGCGAGGGAGATATAGTAAGAGAATAGGGAAAAGAGAGAGATATATAGAGACAAAGAAAGAGGGGGAGGAAAAGAACGGGAGTAGTGAAGGGGAGAGGAGAAGCGAGGGAGATATAGTAAGAGAATAGGGAAAGAGAGAGATATATAGAGAACCAGGAGAGGGGGAGAGAAAAGAACGGGAGTGAAGGGGAGAGGAGAAGCGAGAGAGATATAGTAAGAGACTAGGAAGAAAGAGAGAGGGGAGAGAGGAGATATATATATAGAAAGGAGAGGGGGAGAAAAAGAAGACGGGAGTGAAGGGGAGAGGAGAAGCGAGGGAGATATAGTAAGAGAATAGGGAAAGAGAGAGATATAGAGAGAAAAGGAGAGGGGGAGGAAAAGAACGGGAGTGAAGGGAAGAGGAGAAGCGAGGGAGATATAGTAAGAGAACAGGGAATGAGAGAGAGATATAGAGACAAGGAGAGGGGGAGGAAAAGAACGGGAGTGAAGGGGAGAGGAGAAGCGAGGGAGATATAGTAAGAGAACAGGGAAAGAGAGAGATATAGAAAGGGAGAGGGGGGGAGGAAAAAGAACGGGAGTGAAGGGGAGAGGAGAAGCGAGGGAGATATAGTAAGAGAACAGGGAAAGAGAGAGATATATAGAGAAAGGGAGTGGGGGAGGGAGGAAAAGAACGGGAGTAAAGGGGAGAGGAGAAGCGAGGGAGATATAGTAAGAGAATAGGGAAAGAGAGAGATATAGAGACAAGGAGAGGGGGAGGAAAGAACGGGAGAGTGAAGGGGAGAGGAGAAGAAGCGAGAGAGATATAGTAAGAGAATAGGGAAAGAGATAGAGATATAGAGAAAAGGAGAGGGGGAGGAAAAGAACGGGAGTGAAGGGGAGAGGAGAAGCGAGTGAGATATAGTAAGAGAACAGGGAAAGAGAGAGATATATAGAGAAAAGGGAGGGGGGTGTAAAGAACGGGAGTGAAGGGGAGAGAGAGGAGAAGCGAGGAGATATAGTAAGAGAATAGGGAAAGAGAGAGATATAGAGAGAAAGGAGGGGGGGGAGGAAAAAGACGGGAGTGAAGGGGAGAGGGAGAAGCGAGAGAGATATAGTAAGAGAATAGGGGAAAGAGAGAGATATATATAGAAAAGGAGAGGGGAGAAAAAGAACGGGAGTGAAGGGGAGAGGAGAAGCGAGATGAGATATAGTAGAGAATAGGGAAAGAGAAAGATATATAGAGACAAGGAGAGGGGGAGGAAAAGAACGGGAGTGAAGGGAGAGGAGAAGCGAGGGAGATATAGTAAGAGAATAGGAAAAAGAGAGAGAGAGATATATAGAGACAAGGAGGAGGGGGAAAGAACGGGAGTGAAGGGGAGAGGAGAAGCGAGGGAGATATAGTAAGAGAATAGGGAATGAGAGAGAGATATAGAGACAAGGAGAGGGGGAGGAAAAGAACGGGAGTGAAGGGGAGAGGAGAAGCGAGGGAGATATAGTAAGAGAATAGGGAAAGAGAGAGAGATATAGAGACAAGGAGAGGGGGAGGAAAAGAACGGGAGTGAAGGGGAGAGGAGAAGCGAGGGAGATATAGTAAGAGAATAGGGAATGAGAGAGAGATATAGAGACAAGGAGAGGGGGAGGAAAAGAACGGGAGTGAAGGGCAGAGGAGAAGCGAGGGAGATATAGTAAGAGAATAGGGAATGAGAGAGAGATATAGAGACAAGGAGAGGGGGAGGAAAAGAACGGGAGTGAAGGGGAGAGGAGAAGCGAGGGAGATATAGTAAGAGAATAGGGATGGAGAGAGATATATAGGGACAAGGAGAGGGGGAGGAAAAGAACGGGAGTGAAGGGGAGAGGAGAATCGAGGGAGATATAGTAAGAGAATAGGGAAAGAGAGAGAGAGATATAGAGACAAGGAGAGGGGGAGGAAAAGAGCGGGTGAACTGGATGAGAGAGGGAAAGAATAGAGCGAACGTTCGAGCGTGAGTGAGGCAGACAGCAGTGCAAGTGCGCTAGGACACACACACACATACTCACTTCACATCGTAGTAGTGTGTGTAGTTTATAGAAAGAGTGCGA
>NW_021836852.1:37500-40000 GCF_006345805.1 Octopus sinensis | reverse complement strand
AACCCAGAACCATGTGGTTCGTAAGCAAGCTATTTACCGCAACCACTCCTATTCTGAATATAAATAGTATTTATGATAAAGAAATGGAAGCATGACTAGGTTGTAAAATATTAAGACTGGAATCTGTGTCAGAATTAAGGATCTGAAGCTGGAAACACATGGTACAGTCACCGAGTCGAAAAAGTACTGGAGTCGGAGAAATGTAAGATTTTGTAGGACTTGCCTATTCAAACGGGCAAGAAATTAGAAAATAATAGACCAGACATAACAGTTATGGATAAGGAAAAACGAAGTTGTTTACTTGTCGACCCTTCATACCCGTTTGATTCCAGCATCGTAAAGAAAGAGGAAGAAAAACAAACAAAATATAATCCCTTAAAATTTGAAATTAGAAGAATTAGGAACATGCGAACAGTAAATGTTGTGCCTGTAATAAATGGTGCGTTGGGAACAGCAAGCAAAGTTATAGACAAATGGCGGAAAGAGATTGGAATAGAGTGCCCGGTAGAGCTCCTACAGAAAGTTTGTATCTCGGGGACAGCAAGGATTATCAGGCGCGTTCTTAGTATTTGAAATACTGCTGAAAACTTGTGGATACCTAAGGTTAGAGGTAGTAACCCGCAACCCACATAAATCCTGCCAGGAATATGACCGAACCGGAGCCAAACCAAGGCGAGCTGGCAGAGACGTTGGTACGCCGGCGAAATGCGTAACCGTATTTCGTTTGCCGTTACGTTCTGAGTTCAAATTCCGCCGAGGTCGACTTTGCCTTTCATCCTTTCGGGGTCGATAAATTAAGTACCAGTTACGCGCTGGAGTCGATGTAATCGACTTAATCAGTTTGTCTGTCCTTGTTTGTCCCCTCTGTGTTTAGTCCTTGTGGGTAGTAAAGAAATAAAATAATAGAAACAACATAAATTGATAATACTTATATTCATGTAGCGAACATGGGGCAGAACACCTAAACAGTGACTCTTCAGACAAAGATTCAAATTTAAAAATATTATTATCGTATGACAAGGCGGTGAGCTGACCGAATTCTCAGCACGCCGGACAAAATGCTTAGCGAAATTTCATCCGTCATTGTGTTCTGACTTCAAATTCCACCGAAGTCAACTTTGCTTTTTTTCGTTTCGGGGATCGATAAAGTAAGAACTAGTTGTGCAACCCATTCCACAATTGCTGGCCCTGTGCCCAAATTTGAAGACAATACTATTTTGTGTGAGCAAATACGATCACACACTAACATTTTTTTAGGAAGCCTTTTCTTATTATTTATTTGCTACCATATGGTATAAAATTTTGTTTCTCTTCGGTTCTCTTTAGAAATAAGGCAATATTCTAAAATGACGTTGTGTAAAGTTTTAAAACTCTAATGACATGTTATGTTGGCCGTGCTATAATAAAGTAAAGTTCTTGGAATTGGTCAGGTTTCTGCCAGTATTCCCTTGTTTATACTCTTTACTCTCTTTACTCTTTTACTTGTTTCAGACATTTGACTGTGGCCATGCTGGTGCACCGCCTTTAGTCGAACAAATCGACCCCAGGATTTATTCTTTGTAAGCCTAGTACTTCTTCTATCGGTCTCTTTTGCCGAACCGCTAAGTTACGGGGACGTAAGCACACCAGCATCGGTTTTCAAGCGATGTTGGGGGACAAACACAAACACATAAACACACACATATACATATACATATTTCATCAATTCTCTGTACTGTAACGTTTGACGTTGAATAAAGAGACTTACTTATTTAATGCTTTTATGAAATCTTTTATCATTCTTTTTATTTATTTAAAAAAATGATGATATAATAGGATAATACAGTAAAGACCCCCTTTACAGGATGACCATGGGATAGCACCTTGAATGTTCGCTTCTGAGGTACAAGCCCGGGTAAGGTTGTTTATGGAAGACCAGCAGTTGCCCATGCATACCAGCCTCCCCTTTTCACAGCTCCGATGTTATCCAAGGGAAAGGCAAAGGCTGATACAGCTTGGCTCCAGTGACATCACAACTCATTTCTACTGCTGAGTGAACTGGAGAATACAAAACACAGCGCAGTCCAGGAATCGAACTCACTACCTCATGAGTGAGCCCGACACTCTAACCACTGAGTCATGCGCACTTTATCATTGCTCACAGAGTGAACTTCTCTTTCTGCGAAATTTCCGGACACAGTTTGTCTATCATTTGACTAAGACTTCCTTAAGCTAATTCCCAAGTATTTTATAGTCTGGAAATCTGTTTCCTTATACTTCTATTGAATATTCTCCTTTTAAAGACAATATTCGTTACATGTCACATGTATAAAGTGTTAGAGATTTTAATGTTCACCTCTTCATTCAGTCATTGTATGAATTTCAGATTAATTACTGTTGATTACAGATAAACTTATCTGTTGTCACCAACAACGTATTTACGTGATGCTCTTCCATGAAGCTGTGTCGGTGTTATTTTTAAAGTTGCTATTATTAATATACTGCATTGCTGGAATTGTAT
>NW_021836852.1:30000-32500 GCF_006345805.1 Octopus sinensis | reverse complement strand
TTACCACTTTATTTGCAGCATTTTCCTCAAGACATAATGAGATTTGGTAGACGGAAATCGAAAGAAGCCCGTCGTATATATATATGTGTGGTGTGTGTGTGTGTGAGAGAGAGAGAGAGAGAGAGAGAGTGTGTGTGTGTGTGTGTGTGTTTGTGTTTGTCCCCCAACATCGCTTAACAACCGATGCTGGTGTGTTTACGTCCTCGTAACTTAGCGGTTCGGCAAAAGAACTGATAGAATAAGTACTAGGCTTACAAAGAATAAGTTCTGGGGTCGATTTGCTCGACTAAAGGCGGTGCTCCGGCATGGCCACAGTCACATGATTGAAACAAGTAAAAGAGTAAATAGTATATATACATATAATATACACACATTCATATATTCTTTTCTACTCTAGGCACAAGGCTCGAAATGTTTGGGGAGGGGGCCAGTCGATTATATCGACACCAACACACAACGGGTACTTAATTTATCGACCCCCAAAAAATAAAAGGCAAAATCGACTTCGGCGGAATTTGAAATCAGAACGTAAATACAGACGAAAAGGTGGTGAGCTAGCAGAATTGTTAGCATGCCGGGCGAAATGCATAGCGGTATTTCGTCTGCCGCTACGTTCTGAGTTCAAATTCCACCGAGGTCGACTTTGCCTTTCATCCTTTCGGGGTCGATTAAATAAGTACCAGTTACGGACTGGGGTCGATGTAATCGACTTAATACCTATGTCTGTCCTTGTTTGTCCCCTCTGTGTTTAGCCCCTTGTGGGTAATAAAGAAATAGGTATTTCGTCTGTCTTTTCATTCTGAGTTCAAATTCCATCGAGGTCGACTTTGCCTTTCATCCTTTCGGGGTCGATAAATTAAGGACCAGTTATGCACTGGGGTCAATATAATCGACTTAATACCTATGTCTGTCCTTGTTTGTCCCCTCTATGTTTAGCCCCTTGTGGGTAATAAAGAAATGGGTATTTCGCCTGTCTTTACGTCGTCCTGAGTTCAAGTTCCGCCGAGTTCGGCTTTGCCTGCCTTTCATCCTTTCGGAGTCGATAAATTAAGTACCAGTTTCGTACTGGGTAGATCTAATCGACTGTACCTAGAGTAGAAAAGAATATTTCATTAGTGTACTAAAATATATGCTGTAGTTGTGAAAACCAAAAATTACTATTAGAAATAATCTCTCAAGTTCACAATTAATGTTAGTAGTTCTTCCAGGATTATATTCAAGTAAAGCTGACACGCTGTATTATAAAACTCATTTGTAAGGTTTCAGCGTTTATAAAGCTATTTTACTCGACTCTGATTGGAGAACAGATAATTTTCGTACGGGTGACTTTGGCACGTTCATCTAAATATTTATAATTGTTATTGTGTTGAAGACAAAAGACCAAGCTTTATTGTTTTGGATTCTTTCCATATTTCGAACATGAAATGACAGTATTTGGCTTCGATGACAATCTTCTGAAGATCTCTGTTTCAATTCTACTGTTTTGAAATAGAGGTTTTATCGAAAATACGACACTATTTCTATTAAAAATATCTAACTTATCCACTACCAGACAGCCATCCCCTTCTTATTATTGATGTTTTTGATGGTCTTATTGTTATTAAATGTAAGGTAGGAGAGTGTAAAAACAAAATGCACCGTAGTGCGTTTTCAAGTGTCTTTACGTTCTGGTTTCAAATCCATTCGAAGTCAACAATAAATTATTGGTCATTTTTGTGTTATATAAAATGTAATGAACTGGGCCGTTCTATTCGTCCCTTTCTGGCATTGCACAGGATGTTCGGCCTAAATTTGACAGTTTTCATTAAACAAAACGAAACACAATATCCATCTAAAAATAAAGGTACTTTTTAAAAATCAAAACAGTATCAACTAGATTATGGCTGTGATATAATATCATAAGGCGGCGAGCTGGCAGAAACGTTAGCCCGCCGGACGAAATGTTTAGCGGTATTTCGTCTGTCTTTACGTTGTGAGTTCAAATTCCGCCGAGGTCGACTTTGCCTTTCATCCTTTCGGGGTCGATAAATTAAGTACCAGTTACGCACTGGGGTCGATGTAATCGACTTAATACCTATGTCTGTCCTTGTTTGTCCCCTCTGTGTTTAGCCCCTTGTGGGTAGTAAAGAAATAGGTATTTCGTCTGTCTTTACGTTGTGAGTTCACATGCCGCCGAGGTCGACTTTGCCTTTCATCCTTTCGGGGTCGATAAATTAAGTACCAGTTACGCACTGGGGTCAATATAATCGACTTAATCCGTTTGTCTGTCCTTGTTTGTCCCTTCCGTGTTTAGCCCCTTGTGGGTAGTAAAGAAATAGATATAATATCTTACTCAAAGTAGCCGCCATCTGCTCCCACCA
This sequence comes from Octopus sinensis, assembly GCF_006345805.1. Lineage (NCBI taxonomy): Eukaryota > Metazoa > Mollusca > Cephalopoda > Octopoda > Octopodidae > Octopus > Octopus sinensis. The sequence goes on along the minus strand of NW_021836852.1, from coordinate 30,140 downwards.
AGACTGCAAGACTGCCGCGGACGCTAGCGTATGCGCTCGGCTCGCTGTATCCCTGGGAAAATTTTCTCTCCGACAATCCCTTCTGATTCTTCAAGGAGCTGAATCCTATTACTACACATATGGCGTTCCAGCAGCAACAC
>NW_021836852.1:12500-25000 GCF_006345805.1 Octopus sinensis | reverse complement strand
TATCTCTAACAAACTGTAGCCATGATAAGCCAGGCGATAGGGGAGCAGGCAGAGAGCCAGCCATCTTTAAATGTTTGATCTCTGTGTATGTCTGTCTATATACAAACGTGTATGTATGCGTGTGCGTATATGAATGTGTATGCATGTTTGTATGGGTGTATGTTTGTATGTCCGATGTATGTTTTTTTATGTATGTATTTATGCAGGTATTTATGTATGCATGTAAGTATATGTGTATGTATATCTATGTACGTATGTTTTTATGTATGTGTCTATGTATGCCTTAGTGTATGTATGTAGGTACGTAGGTAAGTAGTATGTGTCTATGCATTTGCATATGTATGTTTGTATATATATATATATATATATATATAATATATATATATATATATATATACTTGTATGTATTCATGTATGCGTGCGTACATATACGAAGACAGGTATGTATGTATGCGTATATATGCGTGTATGTATGAATGTATATATGTATGTATGTATATATATACGTATGTTCGTATCTATGTATGTTTGTATTTATGCATGAATGGTATACACGCATATATTTATATATACATGTATGCATGCAAATGTACACACACACACATATATATATATATATATACATGTGAATATTAATTATATAAGAGTATATGAGTGTATGCAAGAATATGTCTGTGTGCGTATTAAACACACTCACACACACACACACACACACACACACACACACACTCACATACATACGTGCGCGCGTGTGTGTGTGTATATGTACGTATATATGTAGGTGTTGCTTTCTTTTGTTTTTACTTACTTTGCTCTTTCCTACAACGAATGAGTTAGCTTGTTTCTAAGAAAGAAATAAAATTCTATCGTCGGAAACCTGTTAACAAGACAGTTAAATATTCTGTGCTGAACTTTAAGAAATGCTTTATATATTTAACGTTGCACCTATTTCTGGCGTGTCTATCAGCACTCTTTTACTCTTTTACTCGTTCCACTCATTTGACTGCGGCCACGCTGGAGCACCGCCTTTAGTCGAGCAAATCGATCCCAGGACTTATTCTTTGTAAGCCTAGTACTTATTCTATCGGTCTCTTATGCCGAACCGCTAAGTTACGGGGATGTAAACACACCAGCAACGCTTGTCAAGCGATGTGGGGGGGGTCGGACAAACACAGACATACAAACATGCACACACACACACATACACATACACACACACACACACACACACACACACATATATATATATATATATACATATATACGATGGCCTTCTTTCAGTTTCCATCTACCAAATCCACTCACAACGCTTTCGTCAGCCCAGTGCTTTACTAGAAGACACTTGCCCAAGGTGCCACGCAGTGGGAATGAACCCGGAACAATGTGGTTGGTAAGCAAGCTACTTACCAGACAGCCACTCCTGTTCATCATTTAAGGATTACTTTCCGAATATAGATCCTTTCCAACTCTCACGAGAATATTTATTTTTAGTTTGCACACACGATACATTAATACACTTTGATGCTTGGTGATTAGTAGATACATTCGAACTCCTTTTTTGTGACCTTCAGAAACTGTTTGAAACATTGGGGTTTAAAGTCCCTTTCGTCAGTAGAATTATGTTAGAAGCGGTCAATATCACAAGTGTGAACTCTGATTGGGCAAAGGCATTGCAAACGTGACGACTCAATTTCTCGTTTTTTTTCTTATGTGCTGCGAGACCGCTATCGCTTTAGCCAACACACCATTTTCTATGGCGATGAATGGTGATTTCAGAGAGATGAAGCTGCTATTTCTAGCAGATCAAACGACTACCAGCCATACTGCGAAATAAAATAACAGAAGAAAGAGCTTTGATTTGTTGTTGATGGTGCTGAGTGTGTTCAGCCCTAGGTTTTCCTTCACCAAAGATATTCCAGCCAGGACCATCCAAACATTTTCCCATGTGCAGGGGGACAGGACAACAATATCCAAAGCAGCCTTTTGTCAGTCAGTGGGTATGAGTGGGGGAAGGGGTAATGAGAGTGGTATTTTGAGGAAGATTAGGCTTCTCTTTCTCGCAAGTCTAGTTCCCTTCGCGTTGTATCGGTCTGGTCTGTTGCTACACTTAACCACACCATACTTTCTGTAATTATTTGTATTCAAAGAATAAACTACATATTCCTCTACTGTTATTTTTGTACTGTTTCACTTTTGGAAATAAAATTTCAATTAACAATGTTCTCGAGTTCAAAAACTGTCGCATGTTTGTATAATTGTTTTGTCGCAAAAAGGAAAAAGAAAAAATTAGCTTTAGGTGAAGTTCGTTTCAGAGTAACTTCATTCTATTCACAAAACCAATTAGGGGATATTTTCTTGGAATTGTACAGCAATTAAAGATGTCATACTTGAATTCATAACTTTAAAAAAATAATTTAGCTTATAAATTCGATTTTATTGATAACTAAACTAATACGATTCTGTTTAGTTTCTCGATCTGTATCTTATTTTCTGCGTTTCTTCACCGATGTCGGTGAGGTTGATGCATCTAGTCATGTTTTTTGTAGGGTTTCTCTCCACATTGTGGTTTCAATTTTGTGACAAATATTGCTACGATATTTTTTGAAAGGTTTCTTCGATGAATCTGATAAAAAAAATAATACTTAGTTATTTGACAATGTTTATGGTCGTGGCATTAATTATGGCGAAGGAATTAGTCACTAACTGAACAGTCTTCTGTTTGTTTACACCTGATCTTGCACTAGTCATGCTATGTCTGTCTGTCTACCTGTATATATGTATGCATGCATTTTTTTGCATGTATATATGTATGTATGCATTTTTGTATGTATGTATGCATTTTTGTATGTATGTATGCATTTTTGTATGTATGTATGCATTTTTGTATGTATGTATGCATTTTTGTATGTATGTATGCATTTTTGTATGTATGTATGCATTTTTGTATGTATGTATGCATTTTTGTATGTATGTATGCATTTTTGTATGTATGTATGCATTTTTGTATGTATGTATGTATTTTTCTATGAATGTATATATGCATTTTTGTTTGTATGTATATATGTATTTATGTATCTATGTAAGTATATATGTGTGTGTAAAAATTTGAGAAAGAGAGAGAGAGAGAGAGAGTGAGAGAGTGAGAGAGAGAGAGCGGATGAGATGCTTTATAGTCTAAATCCAAGTATACGCAGCTTTATACACCATTTTAAATGTTTAATATTAGAATATGACGATCTCTCATTCCTTCTCTTCATCTATCTATCTATCTATCTATCTGTCTATCTATCTATCTGTTATCTCTCTCTCTCTCTTTATCTATCTGTCTATCTATCTATCTGTTTATCTCTCTCTCTCTTTATCTATCTATCTATCTATCTATCTATCTATCTACCTACCTACCTATCTATCTATCTATCTATCTCCCTCTCTCTCTATCTATCTGTTTATCCCTCTCTCTATCTATGTGTCTGTGTGTCTGTCTACCTGTCAGTCTCTTTGTTACTAATCTATATACATACAAACACACACATACGCACAGATAGACAAACAGACATAACCTCCCCCCACACACACATACACAAACACCACACATACACCCCCTCACACACTCACAAACGTCTATTCAGTACACGCTTCAGGTAGCCAGGTCTGCAGTCAATCTGTCAACTAACCAATCAATTACGACCATTATTTCTACCAATAGCTGCCACATCACTGTTGCTAGTCGCTCTTTCAAACCCTATTAAAAAAGAAACCCTGACAACACCATGGATCGTGCGAAACTACTGTAAATCCACATAACGTTTCTATTATTTATGCGCCCTTTTCAAGCCTAGCCAAGCTCATGGGCCCTGTTTCCCGGTTTCTATGGCGTATGTGTTCCCCTCACTCTAGCTAGACGCGACGCCAGTCCATCGCACCGTTACTCAAGAAACAGGAAGAGAGAATGAGAAAAAGCTGTGGCGAAAGAGTACAACAGGGGTCGCCACATCGTGGATCTTTAGGTGTTTTCGCTCAATAAACACACACAACGCCCGGTCTGGGAATCGAAACGTTTCTATTATATATATTTATTGTTTGTTTTCGCTGTGATCTTAATAAATTGCTCAACATTCTCTATTGACACTACTAGCTTATATGGTGGCTACCAACCCGTTAAATGAGTAAGTTGCTAACAAATTATCGTATTCTTTTCCTTGTTTTTGTTTTCCTCAGGGATCAAGGAACGTAAAGGGATTTTTAGGGTATATAGTGAGTTGCAATTTTGTTTCCTTTATTGCGTCAGATTTATTCAGGCCTGGTGATACAGTTGTGACTGATATATAGGTATAACTGTGGTATAACGGGAAGCTTTATGAAAATAAACAAAAGACGAAGGCAGGTGGAGTACAAACAAACAATTGTATTAGTATGGCGCTCAGGAATATAAATAAAACAAGTCTTTTACGTTTCGAGCCTACGCTCTTGAACAAAAAGATACAACAGAAAGATACACAGGCGCAGGAGTGGCTGTGTGGTAAGTAGCTTGCTAAACAACCACATGGTTCCGGGTTAAGTCCCACTGCGTGGCATCTTGGGCAAGTGTCTTCTGCTATAGCCCCGGGCCGACCAATGCCTTGTGAGTGGATTTGGTAGACGGAAACTGATAGAAGCCTGTCGTATATATGTATATATATATATATGTGTGTGTGTCTGTGTTTGTGTGTCTGTGTTTGTCCCCCTAGCATTGCTTGACAACCGATGCTGGTGTGTTTACGTCCCCGTCACTTAGCGGTTCAGCAAAAGAGACTGATAGAATAAGTACTGGGCTTACAAAGAATAAGTCCCGGGGTCGATTTTCTCGACTAAAGGCGGTGCTCCAGCATGGCCGCAGTCAAATGACTGAAACAAGTAAAAGAGTAAAAGGGTAAAGAGAGAAAAGAAACACGGAGAGAAACAAGGAGAGAAAACTGTGGTATATATATATATATATATATATATGTAATAATAATAATAATAATAATTATTATTATTATTGTTATTATTATTATTATTATTATTATTATTCAGTAGTTTTATTTTTATTTTTATAGCGTGCTTTCACTTCACTACCGAGCGCAGCTCTGTGTGCCTTGGGTATGTGCTGTGATTTGTTGTGATGCTCTGATGGTTATTGTATGGAAAGTGTTCTGCGTAGGATGTGTGCAGTGCCTAGTAGTGCAATTTTCTGTATGTATATGTGTTTGTAAGTCCTGGTGTTTTTGTTATGTATTTGTCTGAATATGTTTTTATCATGCCTAATGCACCTACTATGATAGGAATTTTTCTGTTTTCAGATTCCACATTCTAGTTACCTCTATTTCCAGGTCTTTGTATTTTGAGAGTTTCTCCATTTCTTTAGAGACACGTTGTCATCTGCCGGTACTGATACATCAATTAGAAAGCATTTTTTTTCTTCATGGTCTCTGACAACTATATCTGGTCTGTTGGCCTTAATTTCTCTATCTGTGTGTATCGGCATATCCCAGAGTATGGTTGCTTTCTCGTTTTCTGTGACCTTTTCTGGTGTGTGCCTATACCATCTTTTTTCTGTTGTTATTCCATAATGTTGGCATAGCTTCCAATGTATGTAAGTTCCAACTCTGTCATGTCTGTGAATATATTCCTTCTTAGCCAGGACTGGGCAGCTAGAGATAATATGATTTATTGTTTCTTGTCCATCTCCACATATTCTGCAGTTACTTGTAATATTTCTTTTCATTACATGTTTTTGGTAATTTCTGGTGGGGAGGCTTTGGTCTTGTGCTGCAATTAAAAATCCCTCTGTTTCTGCTTTGAGTCCTGAGCTTCTCAACCATTGCTGGGATTTTTTCTTTCTATTTCTTTTGCGTTTAGTTTAGTCCAGTATTTACCATGAAGGGGCTTTTCTTGCCATCGTTTTATCATGGTTCGTTGCTGTTCTATTTTTAGTTTGGATTTCATTTTTTTATAGCTTTTGTTGTTTCTTCATCTTCTTCTTCTTCTTCTTCATGTTTATTAGGTGGTATGATTTCTTGTTTGTATTTGTCAGCTTCCTTAAATACTGAGAACAGTTTTTTGTTTTGCTCGTGTTTTGCCGCTATCTGGATCAGTTTTCCTTCCTTCTGAAGTAGATATTTTTGCAGTCCTATGGTGGTTATTTTATAGTAGTTTTCCAGCTGTATAAGGCCTCTACCACCTTCTATACGTTGTATATATAGTCTTTCTATGTCAGATTTTGGGTGATGCATCCTAGATCCTGTCATTATTTTTCTTGTTTTCCTGTCTATTTTGGTAAGTTCATTTCGTGTCCAGTTAAGGATATTGTAGCTATAACTTATAACTGGGACAGCTAAAGTGTTGATACCTATTATCTTGTTTTTAGCATTGAGCTCTGTGTTTAGTATTGATCTAACTCGTCTATAATATTCTTTTTTTATTTTCTCTTTCATTTGTGTGTGTTGTGTCTTATCTAGTTCATGGATTCCTAAGTATTTGTAAGTTTGGCTTTGGTCTAATTCTTTTATTTCATTTGCTTCATCTAGTGTGATGTTGTTACTCTTAACTAGTTTTCCTCTTTTCATGGTTACTTTGGCGCATTTTTCTAATCCAAATTTCATATCTATTTCTTTGGTAAATCCATGAACTGTCTTTAATAGTGTTTCCAGCTGTTTGTCATTTGCAGCGTATAGTTTTAGGTCATCCATATATAAAAGGTGGCTGATCGTTTTGCCGTAACTTTTATATCCGCATCCAGTTCTATTTAGCATATCAGATAGAGGTGACAGTGCCAAGCAGAAAAGGAGTGGAGAGAGCGTATCTCCCTGGAATATTCCTCTTCTAATGGGGATGTCTTTGGTTTTCATGAGTCCCTCTTTTGTTTGGAGGTGTAGGACTATTTGCCATTTATTCATAGAGTGCTCTATGAATTTTATGATTGTTGGTGCTACTTTGTTAATGGCTAGTGTTTCGAGGATCCATGTGTGGGGGATGCTATTAAACGCCTTTTTGCAGTCAATCCAGGCCATACTGAGGCCTTTCTTCTTTCTGTGGCTGTCTTCAGTTATGGCTTTATTAATCATTAGTTGATCTTTACAGCCATATGAGCCTTTGCGGCATCCTTTCTGCTCTTCTGGGAACAGTTTGTTTTCGTCCAGGTCCTTGTTCAGCCTTTGTGATATCACTGCAGTAATGCCTTGAACATAGTAGGGAGGCAGTTATTGGTCTGTAGTTTTCTGGTTTTTCTGTTTCATTTGATTTGGGAATTAAGATGGTTTTCCCCTTCGTGAGCCATTCAGGCATTGTCTCTGGCTCTGCTAGTACGTTGTTAAAGTTTTGAGCCAGCTTTTTGTGCATTCCTGTTAGATATTTCAACCAGAAGTTGGGGATCTTGTCATGCCCAGGTGCCTTCCAGTTGCTTAGTCTTTGCAGTGCCTGGGTAACCTCTTCAGTTGTTATGGGGGTCCAAGTTTGTTCAGATGCCGAGTTTGTTATTTTGATACTCCTTTTTTTTGGTGGTTCGTTCGCCGACCATATTTCTCCCCAGAATTCTTCCAATTCTTCTGCCGTTGGTGCTGCAGTGACTTCTATTTTATTTTGCCCAGTTCTTGGTAGAACTTTTTGGGGTTGGAGTTGAACTTTTGTTTTCTTCAAAGAAGCGTTGGCGTTTCTTGTACCGGCGGATCCTTTGTGCTTTGGCAAGGATATCTTGCTTCAGCTTTTCTTTTATTTCAGGCAAATCTTTTTCTGTGATGTTATATTTGCGGAGTATTTTTGTTCTCTTTTTGTTGCTCAGTAGCGTTGATTCTTTGCTGATTTCATTAAGAATCGACAGGTCTTTTCTATTTTTTTTTATTTTGCTTTGGATGTTATTTATCCACAGGGTTTGTTTGGGTGGTGGTACTCCTGTTTGGGCGGGTTTGGGTGAGTATCCAGCTTCTTTTGTGGCTGCAGTGGCTGCTGCGTATATTAGGTTATTAGCTCAGTGATATCACTTTTTTTTGATTCAGTGGTATCAGTTCAGTGGCGGCTAGGTTTATGCTGTTTATAATAGGTGTTGTTATTTTGTTTATTTGATTCTTGGAGGTATGGTCGGTGGTCCATTGTGAGCTCTGTGGTTTTCAGTTCTTTGATTATTTTATTTTTTTATTATCATAATCATTAGGCTCCCCTTCGTTGTTTACATCGTGTTTGTTGGGAATGTTGCGTTTGTCTTCGTGTTTTACAGTTTCAGTGTTTATATTATTGGGCATTGTTGTGTGGCTTCTATCTACATTTTCCTGGTGTATGTTTTCTTTTAGGTGTTCTATTTCTATTTCTGATATTTTTTTTGTGTTGAGAATGTATCTTCGTACGTTAGCTAATTTATTAGGGTTCATTGCTGTATCCAAGTCTAAATCTCTATTATTTTCCTTCCATATTTATATGTATGTGTTGTTGTATTTTCATTTTTTGGGTAGAGTACTGCTGTGAAGTATGCGTGTAAGATAGAAATGTATTCCTCACGTGTCCATTTACGTCTTTTGGGTTTTATTTGCGGGACATGAGGTACAACGTCCGGCCCTTATTTTGACGGTCGTCATTTTCGTAGGGTACCGGTCCGTTTATTTCTGTTGTCACATTATTTCGCACGTGTAGTTTTTCGTACATTTTTTGTTGTAGGTTTAATGTACGTACCGCTCGATTGTTATTCTTGGTGAATGAATAGTATCGGTGGCATTTAATTTCTTCGTAGTTCCTTTGTACATGGTGTTTGGGGTCGGAGATGATCGTGATGTTTCACGCATGTTTACATGTGTTGCGTTAGAGGTGGAGATGATATCGAGTCAAAATACATCATTTCGTTTCGAAAATAGTAATAAATTTCAATTTGTATTACTTACTCGGATACAGTCCAATTCTTTGTTAGTAAAACTTTGGCTCCATAGGATGTCCTTGTTTTCGATGTTTGTGGATAGGTTTCGGAGCTCTGAATTTTCCTTCTTACATCTTAAAAGTCCCCCGTTTTTTTCTTCTTTCAAATTTGCTTCCATTTCTTGCCGAGTGTCTTCCCGACTCCTAGGGCAAAGAAACTCATAGTATACATTGGTAGGCCATTAAACAAAACTCAATACTTCGTTCATTTTTTTTTTTTAAGTTGAATTAAAATACATGAGCAGTAACAGTTCTCACATCGACAATGCTCTTCTCAATATGTGTGATGTACCAGTTATTATTATTATTATTATTATTATTATTATTATTATTATTATTATTATTATTATTATTATTATTATTATTTGAGGGAATATTATTCCTAACTTACAGGGAAAAATTCAATCTAGAAATACTAAATATTTCGCAAAATATATTATATATATATAAAATTTTAAAAAAACACCTTTTATCAATTCAAAATGAACAATTAAATTACACCATCTTTTGCATTTACCTAATCATCGGTATATTATTGTTATTTTAATTTTAATATTTCTATTATATGTAATTTTCTAGATGGTGTAATTTAATTGTTCATTTTGAATTGATAAAAGTTTTTTTTTTATAATTTATATATATATATATATATATATATATATATATATATATATATTTACAGAGGTATATTTGTGAGCATTTTCGATTTGTATAAGCTTGTTTAGAAAGATGTAATTATGCTTGTTTGTAGTTTTTATTGATTAAAAGAAAGAAACCTTATTTCTTGGGGGTAGACGTCATCTCGTTACTATTAACATTCCATTTCTAGGAGTCTTTGAGAGTACCTTCTCCAAGATTTCTCGCCTCGATCAACCCATAAAACAGGCAAGAGCATCTCTTTACATACATTACTCTTGCTAGAAATAGCAGGCAAATGTACCTCCTACCTATCAGAGCTCATCCAGAGCTAAAACTTAGTAACATAGATAAACTCTTCAACAACATTAAAACTTAGATCACGTCTTAAATCCTGGATCTAAAAGCTTAATCTAGGATTGATCTACAAGAAAGATTATACTTTGACAGACAGAGAATTCAGTAATATGATTAACATCGATAAAAAATTCGTGGCAACCATTTTGGAATTTTTCATGGCCCTTAATAAGATTTGTTCCAAGAAGCTATAAATATATTTAGGATGGGTGTGGTGCTACAAAATACATGATAAGTATTGTAAACTGTTTTTTTTTTGGTCACCAAATGTGTCAGTTAATATTCTTATTATATCAACTATATTTCTTTGTTATTATGTTAAACTGTCTAAGGTGGCGAGCTGTCTGGAAAGTTAACACGCCGGGCGAAATGCTTAGCATTATTTCATGTGTCATTACGTTCTGAATCCAAATTCCGCCGAGGTTGACTGCCTTTCATCCTTTCGGGGTCGATAAATTAAGTACCAGTTCTGTACTGGGGTCAATCTAATCGGCTGCACCCGCGCTCCAAAAGTTTCGGGCCTTGTGCCCAGAGTAGAAAAGAAACGTTAGCACGCCGGGCGAAATGCTTAGCGGTATTTTGTCTGCCGTTACGTTCTGAGTACAAATTCCGCCGAAGTCAACTTTGCCTTTCGTCCATTCGGGGTCGATAAATAAAGTACCAGTTACTCACCGAGGTCGACTTTGCCTTTCATCCTTTTGAGTCGATAAATTAAGTACCAGTTACGCACTGGGGTCGATGTAATCGACTTAATCCGTTTGTCTGTCCTTGTTTGTCCCCTCTGTGTTTAGCCCCTTGTGGGTACTAAAGAAATAGGTATTTCGTCTGCCATTACGTGCTGGCTACTTCACAGATAGACCAACCAGGATCAGTGGGGTACTGAATGACCGTTCAAATGTGTCTTTACCACCCAGGTGAAACACAGACAAGTGAACGAACCAGTGGATTTCTTTGCCGCCTCACCTATAACCAGCGAGGCAGTTACGATGGATTACATCAACATTAGCGAAGAAGCTATACTACTAGCCATAGATGAGGTGGAAACTGCAAACTCAACTGCTGGTACTGTGTGTTTAGAATGGAACAAAATATGGTTATATGCATAAAAATACAATTACTTAGATAGAAACATATTTGAAAATATTTCGTTTCATGGGTCCTTTCATCTAACGGTCATTTCAATAACCGGTTACATGAAATTGCAATTACGGTTTAAAATCATATCAAAATAAAAATCTAAGTAAACCTTAAATCAAAAATAGGTATTCGAGTACTATTGTTCTTTCTCTGTTTCATATATATATATATATATATATATATGTATTCACGTGGCCGAACAGACCATCAGATGTTGTTACACATCGCTGGTCACAATGTGTTCGCATTGTTTTAGCCTTCAATGACCCACACCCCCCACCGCTGCTAAGCGAGCAGGCCCACAAAAAGAATGGGAGAAACGATGGTGGAAAGAGCACAAGCAGATCACCCCCTCCTGCCGGAGTGTCCGTAGAGCTTTTAGGTGTTTTCGCTCAATAAACACTCACAACGCCCGTCTGGGAATCGAAACCGCGATCCTACGACCGCGAGTCCGCTGCCCTAACCACTGGGTCATATATATATACATATATATATATATGATATATATATATATAATAATATATATATAGCTATATATATATATATATTACAATATATATATATAATACATATATATATATATATACATATATATTAGATATATATACTACATATATATAATATATACATATACATATATATATCATATACATATATATATAATATTATATATATATACATATACATATATATATATTACATATATATAACATATACATATATATATATATATACATATATATATACATATACATATATATATATACATATATTATACTATACATAGATTGATATATACATATTATATACATTACATATATATATATACTTAATATATATACCTATACATATACATATATACATATATATATAGCATATATAACATATATCTATACATATATATATATATATATACATATATACATATTATATATTACATATATATATAGTACACATATATATATATATATATATATATTATATATATATATATATATATATATATACTATATATATATATTATATATATTTTATGCCCAGTGGTTAGGGCAGCGGACTCGCGGTCGTAGGATCGCGGTTCGATTCCCAGACCGGGCGTTGTGAGTGTTTATTGAGCGAAAACACCTAAAAGCTCTACGACGCTCCGGCAGGGGGGGTGATCCCTGCTGTGCTCTTTCACCACTCTTTCTCCCATTCTTTTTTCTGTTGGCCTGCTCGCTTAGCCAGCGGGGTGGCGTCATTCGAAGGCTAAAACAATGCGAACGCATTGTGACCAGCGATGTGTAACAACATCTGATGGTCTGTTCGGCCACGTGAATACATACATATATATATATATATATATGAAACAGAGAAAGAACAATAGTACTCGAATACCTATTTAAGGTTTACTTCGATATATATATATATATATATATATATATATATATATGTATTTAATGAATATATGTGCGTAT
>NW_021836852.1:0-2500 GCF_006345805.1 Octopus sinensis | reverse complement strand
TCAACATTCTTAAACAATCCTTATTTAGGGACCTTTGGAGCGGGAAGGCCTACTCGGCCAGAAGATAAATCTGACTGGGCCCCACCTGCAAGGTCGTGTGCTGTTTATCATGATATGAGGTCACCATGTCGCGCACATCTGGTTGTGGTGCATGTGCCTAATGTACCCTTATCAGACGGGTAGTAATGATGGGTATACTGGGCTTCGTATATTTTACCCCAGTGTCACTTAGATGGCATTCACTGCTCTCTCATTCAATAATAATAATAATAATAATAATAATAATAATAATAATGATACTGGTTTTAAATTTTGCCAGTTTGGTGGGGGGGGGGGACAAGTTGATTATATCGACCCCAGTATGTAACTGGTACTTAATTTATCCACCCCGTGAGGATGAAAGGCAAAGTCGACCTCGGCAGAATTTGAAATACCGCCAATCATTTCGCTCGGCGTATTAACGATTCTGCCAGCTCGCCGCCTTAATGATAACATAATAATAATAATAATAATAATAATAATAATAATAATAATAGTAATGGTAATAATAATAATAATAATAATAATAATAATAATAATAATAATAATAATAATAATAATAATCAATGCAATAACCAGCAACAACACTAATGATTGCTGAACAACGCTAATAACATCTATAAATATCTATTATCAAAATCAAATGCACCTTGAGTATAAAACAGATGAAAGAAGCCTGCAGTCAGCTTCATTATTAACTGTGTGTAAGATTTATTTCTTTATGCCGTGTTTCACACTTGAATGATATAAAACAGAGGAAATTTATCAAACTTAAACGACACATCTAAACTGATTAAATTTCATTTTGGCAACATCAAAGGTATCGGAACATATCTATCTACGTCTGCCTTGAGGAAATCTAAACAGCGAAGCTGATATTAGTTGTATTATAGTATTTAGTCATATGTAAGATAGGTCATCTGAATACGCTCAGTGCAATGAAGTATATTCAACTTCTCGTTCCTAATTTCATGATTGCATTACACAAACTAATAACTGTACGTGTTGCTTCATTGCCTGCTGAGAGATGCTTTGTGCTTGTCAAGTAAGAGTAACAGCGTTTAAGAATTACGGGTTCTTTGCTTGGAGGTGAAAGTATTTTAATCTGCCGGTTATGAAACGGCAAGATTGAAATTAACTTGTAGGGATTTCAGTCGTGAATGTAAGCGGCCAAAAATGGATTTACCCCCAAGTTTCTCTTGTGTAGTGTTACTATGGTGTATGGCTACGAGATTAGGGAGTCCTTCCATGTGAAGCTGGTACTTCTCCGCATTGAAAGGTCCCGTCTCTGGTACTACGAATATGAGACTGAAACGTCACGAGGAAGAATGGTAAGACGAACTCTTGAAGCGATGCCAACCGGTGGAAGATCCAGGGGTAGAGCAAGAATGAGACGGTTGGATGATATCCATAGTCTCAATTGGCCAAGTTTGGGAATCCAGCCAGACAACGTAATGAAAGTTGTTTCTCACAGGACTCTATGGTACGGAGGAAGTTACTGACGATTCTCCATAGCGAAATCGAGGACAAAATGGATGGATGGATTAAAGATTTCTGTGCGCATCTTTGTTGGTATACAAAAACGAATGCCATTCTTAGTATATAACAAGCAAAATTGCATAGACTAACTCTCTCTCTCTCTCTCTCTCTCTCTTCTCTCTCTCTCTCTCTCTTTCTCTCCCTCTCTTTATATATATATATATATATATATATATATTTCTACCTATTATATACACTACATTATTCTTGTAATTTACTTAATCTTTACGTTTTAATTGTTATTTTAACTTTAACTTTTCTATTATATGTAATTTTCTAGATGGGGTAATTTAATTATTCATTTTGAATTGATAAAAGGTGGGGTTTTTTCTAATATTTTATATATATATATATATATATATATAAAGGCGTAGGACTCTGATATTACTCCCATGAATCCCTGGGAATACCACCATGTATGATGGATGGAAGAACGGATGAGGGTTTTCGGTTAAAATTCATATTCTGATTTAGTCAATTTGCTTACATCTTCTTAATTAATTAGTGGATTATTTAATGCATTTTGAATCATTGTTTGTGAACGTAGCGTGTTTTAAGTAAATGATTCCACTTGCCCAGTTTTGTTTTATCTTTCATGAAACCAGCAAAAGTGACGAATCAGTGACTTTGCCGTGGAAACGAATGCGTTTGAAGAATAATGGACTTCACACATTTATATCCATTTCAGGTATACGACAGAAGAAGTAGATTACGTACGTATAAACATACGATAAAAAGACACAAACACACGCACACGCTAATGCGTTCATATAAACCCGAACACTTACCTACTTACCTACCTACCTACCTACCTACACCCTTACATACCTACATCTATCTATCTATCTATCTATCTATCTATCTATCTATCTATCTATCTATCTATCTATCTA
Source organism: Octopus sinensis (assembly GCF_006345805.1). Classification (NCBI taxonomy): domain Eukaryota; kingdom Metazoa; phylum Mollusca; class Cephalopoda; order Octopoda; family Octopodidae; genus Octopus; species Octopus sinensis. Next base: position 29 of record NW_021836852.1, on the reverse strand, counting down.
TCTATCTATCTATCTATCTATCTATCTGT
>NW_021836851.1:0-36901 GCF_006345805.1 Octopus sinensis | reverse complement strand
TAGAAAAAGTATACCCCTAACCTTAATTAAGTACATAGGAGAGTGGCTGATCATAATAGAATTTCTAGATAGACGATACACGATAGACGCCAGCATGGCCGAGCGGTTAAGGCGGTAGCTTAAGGTGGTATTACAGTAATGTGCGTGGGTTCGAATCCCACTGCTGGTATTTTTTGTTTTTTAAAAAGGTTTTCAACATCAGAAGGCAAAACACGATTTCGAATCTTGATTTTGATATTTTTTTTTCATGTTGATAATTTATTTAAAGAAAAAAGATAGATACTAACTAGGGTAGGTGGCTGAAAGAGTCGTCAAGAACCAAAGGGTCAGCTCAACGACATCGCACTGTGTATTGAATGGCAGTTTCAGCTGGGTACGGCGACCGAGATTCGCTGAAAGAGCTAGCTTGTCTCCCTCTGGCAGTTTATTTTCGAGGAAATTTTTCTACCAATGTCAGTAAGGAATTGAGTCGCGGCCTTGCTGGCGATTCCTAATGTTTGATATATAAGCTAGTAAATAAGCTCTTCCAGACATATTCATCTTCGAATTAGTGTCTGTCGAAACCTCAGGCGCACTAGGACCATCAAGACTTCGTTTCCTCGTCTTTGATATTAAATAATGTTGGTTGTACATTTTATTAATATTTAATTAGCAAAAAAACAATAGCGATAATTCAACGACTACGAATGGGAATCCTTCAAATCTTGTTATTCGGATAATTAAATGAATTATACGTTTAATTTCGAGGATGATAGTCAACTCTTTCTAAATGTAAAAAACATTTAACTTCAGGGAGTGATTGAAATCGTTGGCTATACTGCGACCTTTCCTTAATAAAGTGTTTTAATCGTGTGTTAGATAGGTATATCAATGACTATACACGTAACTCAATGGACCAACAAAAGTCTATGCTATGTTCTATCAAATACTGAGTATGAAAAATTATGAAAATTCCAATTGGAGTATTAATATGGAGAGAAAAATTTAGCATTCTTACTGAAGAACAAGGCTAAGTCGCATCAAAAAGTTCTTTGCACAATCGCTTACGGCCAAGAACTGAGTATTTAGTATTTTCTCCAAGATAATAAGGCATGTTTATGCCTGCCTTTGCTGAATGTATTTAAAGTACATATTTCCTTCATGTAAGCTCTGACAATTTCGGAGCTGCATAACTCCAAGATTAAGTTTTTATACTTCGGTAATGTTATTCGTGCTTTAGACGCAGATTTGTATCTCAATAAGAAGTTGAAGATCTTAATCGTACCATTGAGTAAATCAGCCGGTTTGGATTGTTTATTGTTAACGAGTAAATTAACGCGTGTTCAGAAACTGTCATGAGAGTTGGAAAAATGGCTTAAATTGTGTTAGTTTAATCAAAAATTTAACACATTTGTTTCTAAAAATAGCTTTCAACGACAAGATAAAATCTCCATTTTTAGCAATTATACAAATCGTTATTTATTAATTATGAATCAACGGAAATTGATTAAAACACAATTCAAATGAATGTTATACGTCCCCTTTTTACTTGGTTGAACGTAATACTTCTTTTTGTATAAAAATATGATTAATTTTTATTTTTATAGTTAATTACAGAAATTTTTGTCTATGCTGGAGCCATGGTTCTCCGGAACTATCTCAATCTGGGAAATCCGTCGATAAAAACTATTCAATATTCAGGGATTTTTTATATAATTATTGCTGTAATGATTTTTATTGGATTAATATGTGGAATTTTATCACTGAAAACAAAAAAGCGTCTTTTTTGCAGAATAATTGTAGACTAATTTTTCTAATAAATTACTATAGTATGTTATCATTCTTTTTTTCGTTTGTGGATTCGTCTTAACTATCCTGTCCTTATTTTATTTTCACACATCTAGCGTATGTGTTAATAGTTATTTTTAGTGTGTTGAAAAATTTAAAAGTGGGTTTTTATGGGTCATTAAAAATTATGAAGAAACCAGTCCAGAAGTCGACTTTTGGCAAAAAACCTTCCAATGCTGCGGTGCTTATTCCCCTGACGATTATAATGGAAATATTACATCAAGTTGTTATATTTCTGAAAATCTTTTTAAAATTAACATTTATGAAACTGTTTTCTACTTTTTAATGTATTTTAGGGATGCGTGCATAAAATAATATCATTAATCGAAGAAAACAAAATTCCATTAACGGCAGTCAGTGGGAGTGTTTGTTTAGTCACGGTTTATATTTTATTATTAATATTTATAGTTTCTTGGAATATGTTTTTCGTTTGTAAAATTTTAAATCTTATAGTTAAATTTAACTGATTTTTGATTAAATATCTGGACTATTTATTGTCTTTATTTAATTTTTGAATATTTTCTTTTTAGTTAAGATAGTTACAAGAAACTTGTCCTTTTAATCAGGCAGCAGATAAAACCACGAGTATAAAAGACATTTTTATTATAACAAAAGTCAAACATTCAGCGGAAAAATCCGTTGATTTGAGGAACCTTTTATTTTTATTAGAATCTGTAGAATTGAGAGCAAAGTAAGTACATCTAAAACTTTTTTTAATGAACACAAAATTTGATGTCAATCCCTAAATCCTGTAAAAACGGTAATTTAAATACAATTTATATACATGTAAATCAATGATACTTAAAAGTGCCTATTTATAAAAAATATGAATGAGAATGGTGAGACTGTCTGTCAAAATCAGGTGTTAAAATAGGTTTGTTGATTGGCGAAAGATTTAAGTCTGTAAAGTTATCTTTTCATATTCTGGTTAACTTTCTTGAGGAATAAAGTTTGCTCATATATGTTGATGCAAACAATACAATGAAAAATCAGGAACGCATTCTTTATTTTCAATTTACTTTTAAGGTGGTGAGAAATGTCTTTTAAACTAAAGAAATACAACTTTTTGAAAGGCTTTCTTGATTAATACAACGAAAAAATAGTAGAAAATCTGTGATTTCATCATTTAATCATTTAGAAAGGCCGTTATGATAATTAATAAGTTAAGAAGTGTCATCGATTTTAATACTTTCCTGGCGATCCAGTACAAACCCAGATGTGGTTAGGCAGTCAACGATACTGTCAAATAATTTTTTTCTTGCAGTAATCCACAATTGTTCTTCGTAAAATGGAAATAGCTTCAAATTTGACTAAAAGTCAGGACATACTGTCTGCATCAACCATGCATTCTGTAATAAATTTTTCATCTGTAAATAGCTTGTTATTTGCGAAATTTAATAAGTTAATAAAAATTTGCCCTTTTGAGCACTTTTATAATTAACAAAGCATCTAAATTAGTTAACTTCTCTATTTTTCTTGTTATTTTGCAAAAAAAAAATTATACTAAAAAAAACAAAGCAGCTGTAATGAGTGTTCTAACTATATGTGTGCTCTTTATACAAATGTTTGTCAAAATTGATCTCAAAATGTAAAAATTAAATATTGTATTATCAAAATTGATGTAAAAAATGTCAATATTGCTTACTGCAGTGTCAAAATTAATGAAAAAAGTGTTAAAATTGAACTGAAAATAGTATAGTTGCTAGTTTTTTCATGGCTGTGTACCCTGTTTATTGTTAGGGTAATAACTCTAGCCGCTTGTTGTTGAGTACGGAGGATTAGCCTTTAAATAATTGACATGCATGAGTGATCGATCCTACCTGTCTTAAAACACGGACCAAGAAGATTACTATATTAAAAAGTCTAATGAAGTTATTTCATGCTGCGAAATAAAAGTAACTTGAGGTGAAGGTATTAAACCTGCAACATACGCTTCTAACTGTAATTACAGTTTACCAGGGAGTGTTCGCTAATGCTTTAAGAACCAAAAGATGCCGAACAATATCTGGTTAAGATGAAGGAAGTTGAAACAACGGTAGAAATCTATCGCGGTTCTGACGTGCAAATCGATTATTAAAGCTGGGTATAAAGGCGAAATAATAATCGAGGCATCTCTCCAAAATTTTTCTCAGGAGAGCTGGTGTTCGTAAAAAAGTTTCATGTGTTAAAAGTCTAAATTAAGATATGTGGCTCATTTGATTTATTTATTAGAAACACATATAAAATTAGAGTACCAAGAGAGTTTCCTTAATTTTTTTAAATTTCGAACTCTCCTGTTCAATATCCTACCTTTGTAATATAACCAAGACAGATAACTCTAATTTTTATTTTTTAATAAAAAAATTAGTAAATTTTAATCGAGTGTTTTGTTTTTTTCGCATCTAACTAATAATAATGTAAACTCTTTCGAATCCCCCACATTTACAAAAAATTAATTTTTCATGTGTTTATAGGAAAATAATTTAGAAAATCGATAAAAACCCTTTCGAATCCATCATTTTGGTTCCTGACCGATATGTGGGGATTAGAGAGTTTACTGTATTTGTTTTGAATGTGGATAGATCAAATACATTTTCTGGAGTCTCTTGCTTAATTTACCAGCATTTTGAATCCGCAATCTGCATTGTTTATAACTTGTTGATCACCAAAATGTTCCGGAAATTGTTTTTTTATAGCCCTCTTCATCACTACTGTTATCATCCCACAAACTCTAATAAATAGCATTTTACACAATATCCGAAACAATTAGACTTTCTCCAGCGTTTTCTTTTTCTCGACAGTCATATTCTAAAGCTTAAAGTGTTTGTATTGAATGTTGTATTGAAGTGTTTGTAATCTCGTCTCATGCCAATTTTGCACATGAAATAGCATCCAATAGTGTGATTCCCACTATTGCTTCGTCTATTTGTGGTGCAAGATTTTCATTATAGATAATCGTTTTCATCATCCAGTTTTTGAAATAATTCTCAAATGCCTTTATTATCCTTTGGTCACATGCCTGAATTAAGGAGGTTGTATTTTTTGGGAAAAACATTACGCTGACGTCTGAAAGTTTTCCAGAAATAGCATGACAAGTTGCATTGTCAATTAATTTTTTGTCATCCAGGCTTTGCACAAAACATCATATTCAATGCCGATTTTTTTTCAGATTCACGCTTTTTGATACTCTTGCTAACTTCGTAGGCACGATTATAAGCGGTTTATATTTTTCTCCCGTGTAACTGAAACACAAAAGAAGTTTCATACGTTTTTTCTTATTTTGTGTCCCCTGTGTACATCATTTCTTTTGACAAAACTCTTGGAAACAGCTGGCCCATTAATTGAGAAAAGAGATTACTAAAAATCTCGTAAAATGGGCATTACATTCGTATACAATTGTCCCATCGATCACAAATCATTTTATCCTTATGACCCGAAAGTCTGATCTTTTTTACTTTGATTTAGTTTTCTAAGAATTGGTTTTCTAAAATTTTTTTGGTTCATATACAATGTTGTTTTGCATTTTATAACTTTGAGATATATAAATGTTATTCAATAATGTTCCCAATCAAAATAAGAATGACATTTTCATATTGTGAGGTTGCAACTAATAAATGTTTTCTTTAAAATTCCGACTATATTATTGTCAATTTATTTAAAGAAGTGGCTAAGTTTATATATCTTAAATTATGTCGAATGTATGGAATTAAACGAAGCAGGAGATTGAAGGGACATTCTATTGTGTCAATAATGTCGATCCAAAATGTCGAAATTAGACCTGTCACGTCAATTATGACTAGGGCAACCAAAAGTCACAATTTATGACTGAAACGAAAGTCCAATTCAGTAAACCTGAGATTTTTGTGTATGACAAGAGGAAAAAATAAATAAATTTAATCGAAGTTGGCATTACTTCACAAGATCGTTTAAAGCAAGTTGAAGTGGAGAAATTTCACAAATACGACCTGTTTGCAAATGAACTGTCGATCATCTATGAAGAAAAGTAATAATTATTCCAATTTTCTTGACATAGGATGGAATTGTGTCAAAGCCGACCTTAGGTTCCAAGTATTGAATATATGTTATTTATACCATTTAGGCTTTTATATTCTCCTGCGTTCCCCAGGAATACCTTCAGGAAGTTAACTTTTTTTCTACCCGCCATAACTAAATTTCGATGTGGCTTGAAAAAGTTAGAAAGGTGTTGAAGATAACTCTTAGAATCTTCTGGGTTTTGTTCTGATGTATAATTTTCCCGTCCGACATTGCTTCAATTGAAGCATTAGTTTCTTTTATGAATACAGTAAATGAATATTCTCAAATAATAAAAATGTTTAGTGATAATTAAATATTATATAAATATAATTAATTTTATTTAATAAATATTTAAATAAATATTATTAAAGCACGATATTTATAGTGTGGTGCTATTAATTTAATGGATATGAAACGACCATCTAAAGTCGATGAATATTTATCTGAATGGGGATCTTTTGAAAAAGTAAACGATTTTTAATTTTAAAAAATAGATTTTAATAAATAATTTATGCAAAAGTATTCAATCTGTGAATAATCTCCCTCAAAATTCAGATGATTATGACGATTACTGTTCTCTATTTCCCCAATTTAAGGATTTAATGGAGATCGAAGAAAAAAAGATAACAAAATTGTTATTTTATACAAATATAAACCGATGTAGAATTTCGAAGCTTCTTCGCCATTCGATGATTCGACTCGACATTTTTTCAAAGGATAGTCTTACTGATATAAGTGACAGCATGGAAAAACTAGTCGACATCAACGATATTATTCTGGAGCGTGTGGTATAACAAAAATTGTGTTATTTTAAACAGAATAATTCATTTGATGAGGAATGTGGACTCAAAAAACCCGAAACTCTAGTCGTTGTTGACAATAATCTAAATTCAGACAAAAAAGTAATTTTATTTATCAAATCTGTATAGTTCACTTTGCTCACTGCTAAAAATGTCGTCAGGCCACAGATGTACTTTCGTGATGAACTTGACAATTCAAGAGGATCAAAATTTGTTGCCAAAATCACCTTCAAGTATAACTCCTTAAGGCATGATGGTATATTTTTGTTTGATTTAAATTCTTTAATATTTTTTTAATAATATTGGTAGATGAAACTGAATTTTATGACCATCCTTACAAATACGAAATTTTGCAGTTCAACGTACCGAAAAGACAGCTAGAAAGACTCCAACCTCAGGTTCCATCATAATTATATTCTAGAATTATACTTCATTTGACGACGAACAAATTATTTTTATAGACAAAATCGAACAATTGAATCAATTAATTGATATTCTTTCTACTACGACGGAATTTTCTGTTGATTTAGAGGTACACCAGTTGCCATAATTAGTAATAGCATCATTCGTATCGATCATTTCAAGGATTTACCTGTCTTATACAGATATCTACTCGACAGTCAAACTACGTAATCGACGCACTTTCACTCCGTCATGAACTAAATGTCCTTAATAAAGTGTTCACTGATCCCAACATTCTTAAAGTAATTGTTATTTAATATTTATTTTTGATTTGATTTTTTAATATTAAAGGTTTTCCATGGGTCAGATTCGGATATTATTTGGCTACAAAAGGATTTTTCAGTTTATGTTGTTAACATGTTTGACACGGGACAGGCAGCACGAACATTGGGATATCCACGCTTTTCATTAGCCTATCTTTTATACAGATTTATTGGAATACCCTGCAACAAAGGCTACCAACTAGCCGATTGGCGTGTAAGGTTGTGGCAAATCATTCATTTCTAAGACCTCTTCCCAAAGATATGCTCAAATATGCGTCGCAAGATACACATTATTTACTTTATATATACGACAACATGAAGAATGAACTCATTAATAATGGAAATGATGCTCTCTTGTATAAAGTTTACCAAAAAAGTACTCAGCTGTGCCTTAAGGTGAGATTCCCCAGTTAAATAGTTCATTAGGTTTATAAAAAGAAAGAATTCTCCCATTTAGATTCTTTAAAGCTGATCAATAATTCTTTGGAATTAAATTCCCGTCAAAAATATGCGTTGATTTTGTTACATGAGTGGCGAGATCGAATAGCCCGCTTAGAGGACGAGAGCGAAGCTTATGTAATGTCAGCCAATATGCTGCTTGAACTGTGTCTTAAAATGCCGAATGACCGAGAAGGCATTACAGCCTGTTGTAATCCTCTCCCTCCACTCATTCGTATATATCATGAAGAGATATTCTCATTTTTTGTAAAGGCTTCAACGCTTACTGACGAAGCTGTATAATTTTGATTTAAATGATGTTAGATTGACAATTTTTTAAACGAGGTTTATTCTGAGTTTAAGATGTCTACTCAACCGAATATTCCGAGTGTCAAAACAGAAGTGACTTCTTTTGTTCATTTACACGATTTTACGGGGACCGACAATAATTGGGCTAAAAATGAGTTATACGGTTTGTTTTACTTTTTTGACTAACTAATTAGTTGATCGGAAGAATATTTCTGGCTTATTTGCGAGCGATGCTTACAGGGTGAATCCTACTAAAAAGGTCACAGATACATTAAAGGTGTAATCTGGTTTAATTGTATACTTGTAGTCTCGTATTGGGTCTCAATTGATGAAATCGTTGGATGGGACAGAATTGAGTAGGATAGGATTATATCATGTGGGTTTAATTACTTCATCTCCCATTAGATTTATTCAAAATCAAAGATTAAGGATTTAATGGCGACACATTGTCTTTTACAGGTTTATTTTTAAATATGAATCAATAGTCTTTGTCAAAGTGGAAATTCAAGGAAAATATTATCAAGTCAGAAGAAAAGATGGTCGTCCAGGAGGATAATATCACTAATGAAGAGTTTAATCCATCAAATGAGGTCAGGACGCAGTCCTATTATTCATTTTCCGGAAAACGTGACAAGAAACTCGTGGTGAATCCCATCGAGGCTAAGAATTTTTTACCCAAAAAGGCATTTTTGTAGTCTTATTTGGTAGATTAAGAAAACAGATCATTTCACACCGTTTGATTATCAAAGTAAGGTCAGAGAAACTTCAGTTCATGAAAATAAAGGTTCTGGTGGCTGTATTATATTTTTAGGCAAGAAAGATGGGAAACTAAACCCTCGGAAAAAGACTAAGGGGGTTGTTACGTATTTGTGTATAGATATTTAGATTTTTGAGAAAATTCGTTCCAAGAAAAAGTTTACCAAGGGGAAAACATCTACTTTTAAATAACTTTTTTATTATAAATTTTGTTTAAATCAGTTTTGAATTACAATTGACTTTCTGAATTTACCTTTGATGATTGAATTGTTAATATTCCAAATTACGGATGAGATTTTAATTTGATAAATGGGGATTGTGTCATTCTGTATATAATATGAGTAAGAATTTTCAAAAATAGCTACAAATGTTCAAAATAGTAAAGATAAATCGGATGTTTACTTTAGATTTGTTGATAAGCTTAAAACATAACCAATTCCAGTTACTCATGTTCAAATAGTTGAATTTCAACAAGTCCCATGAATTAACACAAGAAGGAAGCAGCCTCGGCTCCACACGGCGGCATCCGAATTCTGAGATCCACTTCTTGTCAATATTTTCCATCCTACCCTCCCAAAACATCCGGTCCTCGTCGATCCAGGACGCCTTTTGTGTCAAACTCTCCAAATACTGTCGCTTATTGAAAAATTCTTTGCAGCATCCCCAAATTTCCATCTATCCAAATTCTTGTCCGCTTTTATTAACGACGCTAATGCCTCAAACACGTGGGTACCCTGGTCTCTCCTTGTCGGCTTCGTACCCCTACTTACTGTCTGTTTGGACAAACTTTAACCTCCCGCTTCCATCGGATCCTTCGAGAAAAACGAAAACTTTCCGCTAACTCTTATTGCTCCGGAGAAAAGCGACATTCTCGATAAGAAAGTAATTTCGTATTTCAGGCGGTTCCAAGAAAGGATTTCCAATTCGATAAGAGTAATTTCGTTTTTTAATTGCCGTACCAATATAGCCGCTTTTGTAAAGAGTATTGTAAAGAGGTTGAACGAAAGCCTCCAACACGCTGTGCGTCGTATAAAGCCGAAAACAGTCTAAAAATTTTGTGAAATTTTCGAGTTGGCGATAAAACCTCAAAATCTGCGTCCAATCTACACCATCTTCCGTTTTATAAGCCTATGGAAAGGTGAGATGGATATCATTATTTGAATGTCGTAAAAATGGGAGAAATATCCTCTATGGGGCCAATCCTACAAAGAGTAAAGGAAAAAAATTATATTTTATTAATAAATACGTAGTTTTAATCTACGCGTGTATTTACACTTTTGCTGTGATGGCTATCAATTATGAAACAAAATTAATCATTGATATTAAAGAACAAATTATTTTATAATACAGATAATAAAAATATTTCAGAAACTACGAGAGGATAGGTTAGGTTAAGCCATATTCAGCCGATTCTGGCCATTGGCGATTCTGTAAAACAAGTCCCTCTACGAAACTCTATCCCCACCAGCTCTGCTATTTCCGACAAATGATGTCCGGTAAGTTTCACTACTTCAGATGTCCAGTTTAGTTTTGGTCTACCCTGCTTCCTTTTTCCAGCGAACGAAGACAGCAGGATTTCTTTTCCTATATCATTCTCCCGAAGCACGTGCCCCAAATATGATAATTGTTGCTTCCAAACTTTCGCCACAAGCGACAGTGTAGGTTTAATCCTTTCGAGAACAACGACATTTGACACTTTGTCGTACCAATTTATATTCAAAAGTTTGCGCCAGCACCATAATTCCAGTGAGTCCACGAGAGGATAAGGTTTCAATATCCGGTCCTTTTATAAAGGAAATTGCCTAACACTTTCAAAGCTTCAAATGGCCGGCTTGACAGATTTAAAAAGCGACATGATCAGAAATTGATATCAATTTTCAGAAAAACTCTTGTGATTTGACTTAAATCCTTTATTAAAAAAGAAACTAATTAACTAAGTAATTTTACTAAGTCCAGAGCCTTTGAAGTGAGCAGAAGGTGGCACTCCACGCACCTCCTCCCCTTCTTCCTCCTTCTCTCTGGCACTGTAGACCTTCGAGAAGGTGCAGTTCAGCGCCTCTTGCTGACTAAACGTCAGGAAAGGGCTGGATCAAAAAATGCGACAATGATATTATAATGCGAAACTACAGGAATAGAATATAAAATTATTATCTATTAATTAATAATTAATTAAATTTTTATATTTCTTCGGGGTGCGCCTATAATATTATAAATTATTATCCTGAGCCACACGTTGTTTGTATTGTGGTTAGTTTTCTTTATTTGTTGTTTATTTTTTTATTTTTATTATCATTCGAGTTAATGGATTAATCTCTCACCAATTCATTAATTTTGTAACTTTCCTATTACTGAATTGTTGATTTTTGTATTATATGGTTATATTCCATGACTCTCTGATATTATATTTCATTATTTAAAAAATATTTTTGGTATCGACTGAGTTCTTTTTCCCCTGGAAAAGTTGGTCTAAAATTATACTGCTGGGATAGAAATGTTTTTTCCATAAAACCAACAATTCGAAACTTTTTAATATATTTCGAATTATTATTTATAAATTGTCATTAAAGACGGCTACAATTTCAGTATTGTTTTACGATAAAATATCAAAGAAAGATTAACCACAATTTTCCTTGAATGATAAAATAATCTCATGCATTAGATTAATTGATTTAAAATGGTCATTTATTGTAATTAATTCGATTTTTATCTCAAGAATAGAATTTCTTATCTTTAATAGATCAATAATCAAAGAAAGTTTGTAATTGGAGAATTAACTCAAATTTAACGCGGTTAGAATAGGTGAAATAAGCCGACTAAACTATCTCATGGAGAGATATTGTGTAGACTAAGATATTATTTATGAAAGTATATTATTAGAAAATCCTCCTGTGAATCGGTTGGTCATCGACACCTGTCGTATTGCATCGTGGATTAATTGAATAGCCTCACTTTGCGTTATGAATACTCCGGAGTAACTGACACTGATTAGTAATATTGTGGAGATATCAAGTAGAATGCCGTGTTTCCTCCAGATCCAATTGTCGTAATGTGATTTGTATTTTGTAAAACGCTGCATGAATCAATTTTAAATGTATATATTCTTCCGTTGTAAACACATATAAGAATTCCGCTCTAAAAATACAGAAGAATGCAATGTTTCCTCCAGATCCAATTGTCGTAATGTGATTTCTCCGTTGTAAACAAATACAAGAAATGCGCTCTAAAAATACAGAAGAAACTCAAACATATCGATGGGAAGTTGGACAATAATCCATTGATGAAACTTAACAGATTCTTTGGGAACCGTCCAAAAAACAAATTAATTTGAAAAATATGAATGATAACGACCAATTCATGTTTCCAGAAAAACCAATATTTGCATCATTTGTTATATCACGGAGATTTTGATTGAATTGTTTTATTATTGTTTGTTGCGAGTATTTCAAGCATAGGTTACTTTTGTATCTGGATCATGAATAACCCCTTCCAATATAATTTTTTATATTTCAAAAAGATTGAATTTTTAAAAAATATTACTTTCATTTAAAATCACTTTTTAAATTTGAACATTTTAAATAAATTAAACCTTTTTAGACAAGTTTAGTACTTAGCTGACTGACCACTTGAAGAATAAAGAGAATTGTACTCTCATTTTGCTTGAAGTAAAATAAAAATAGACGAAAGAATATGCACTAAAAGTCTAAAAACTACTAAAGGAACTTAAAAAAATTCGATTTAAAATATCTTACAATAGTTCTGATTCCCTCAATTGTTTAAGTTGCACTGAGTACAATAATTTAAACAGTTATAAAAAGGGTTTAGTCTTTATTTGACTATTTGAGTAAAATTGTGGTACAGGATTACATTTAGCCTCAGAATTTGGTTATCCTGATATTATTTCGTATATTCTCTTTCACCCAAAGACTGATAAGCCCATTACAAATTGGAATTTGAAGGTTCCTGGTTGTGTTGCTGTGCAATTGTTATTTCGGGGTGCTAGAAGACAGGTTCGGAGGATACACCCAAAAATATTAAAGAGAAAATGCAAATCGTCTAGGACCTAGACGATTTTTTCGTTGATCAGGAAGCTCATTGGAATGAAGTCCATTTATTTCCGGAAACCATTGCTGTACCAGATGTATCGATTGCAATCTTCCGAGGTGACTTTTTCTATTTGCGGTGCAGCCACTGAATCCTGATTTCCATTTAATAATTATTTTTTTAATTAACATATTGGTTTAAAAAAATTAAAATAAATGCGGGCAATCTATTTAGAGTAATTACTAAGCAGTGTCTAACACATAAGTCTTTTCAATCTGGAAAAATTCCGTTTCGACAAATATACAAATTTATCAGATAACTATTAGTTGACGTTACTTGCCGACTGCCGATTATTTTCTAAAAAATTAACTTGGATTTGTATCAGTTATCTTAAGCGGAAAAATGTTGTTGCACTCCAAATCTAACTTGGAATCAGAGTGTCAATCTGATCGAGAAAAATACCAATTTTGTGGGCGAAACAGAAAAGAAGAATTAAATTGGACACAAACACTAAATTCTTGTATTTTAAATATAGAATAAGCACATTCATAGAGATTGCCAATTTGTTATGAAATAACCATTTTTAATTTATTTGTTTGGGACGTCACCTGTGTCGACTCGTTTTCCTCGTCATCTCTCACCGACTCTGCCTCCCGCCAGACTTCAGGCCTAAAACCCTGCAACGTGTGGTAGCAGTCTTTGATTATTTGACATCTTTGTTTGAACAATGTGATCATTAGGACCATCCACAATATTAGCAATGACAAGAGATTGGTTCAATTCAAAAATAATTTTCAAGTCGGGTTACCAGAAATATTTGATTTTTATACTTTTTGTCTATTTTTGAAAGCACCACGACCATTTATTGCAATATTGTATAATACTGGCTAGAAGTATTTGACCTAATTTTACTTTTTTAAAAATTGTAACTCCAATGGAAATTGAAAAATGTGGATATTTATGGACAAAATTAGTAGTCCCATCAATAGGGTCGACAATCCACGTAATGGCATCTGTTAGATTACATTTTTCACAGGCATCAACAGTTTCTTGCCTATAAATCTACGAATTGTTTATTTCTATTTCACTTGTGGTCTTTAAAACGCTCATCTGTGTTTAGCAATGTTTTTAATTGTTCTTCAATTATTCTATCTGTTTTTGTGACCACGTCATTGCCAGTTCCTTTTGATTCAAATAAAAGTTCTCTTTTCAGAGCCTTCATCATCTTAAAAATATCAGCTCAAGCGAATTTACACTTCTCCAGCCTGCTTGGCAAGTAGGACTACCGCGTGAGGTATCTCTTGTAAATTATCCTAAAGCTAAATGTGATAGTCAAACAGCCATGCAAGATAAATAAAATTTATTCAGAATTTAACATTCAAGAAATTTTATGTTTATAATAATCAAAAATTGAAATTATGAAAATTTCAAAGGAAAATTATGACACTGTGTAAACCATTTTTATTTGAAATTTTTAAGCTTTAAAGACCATTAGGAGGCGACTTTTTAAAACACCTCCTTTAAGACATATAATCCAAAGATCAAAAAATATTTTTTATAATTAATTACAGATTTAGAACTTCAGATTTAGAAAAATTCATTAAATTATTTCATGAGCTGACCGAACATGAATAATTTACTTAACATAAAATATATTGATTTAATACAAATTTTATCTCAAATTTCAATATCATTGAAAAACAACCCGGCAGTTATTACTAGACGCTTACAGAGATCCAGAGGGCTGATATTGAAAGACGAAGACAGTTGTTTTAGGCAAAAGAAGAGGTAAATGACATCTTTTGTAAGTAATCAGCAGTTTCAACAGTTCTCGGCTATATTCGACTATATTTAAATGACTATAGTCGGGTAATAAAAAAATTGTGCACATCGATGCCCTACAGTAATTTGAGGTGGGTTATGGCAACGTGGATGTCAAAGAAGGTATTACTAAATTGTAATATTAAATATAAAGGTGTTAAAACTGATACGGGAAGAGACAAAGAATATACGAAATGAGAATTGAGGCTATTCTCAAAGCATCAAGCTTGTCGTGTGGCACATAAGTCTCTGTCTCTTCATGAACCCAAAACAGATAATTATATTCTTAAAATTTTCAACTTACTGAAATCTAAGAAGATGCCATTACGGATCCCCAAACAGGCTCGGATCTCTGCGGCAAACTGTTTGTGCGATTTCATCACTGATGTGTTAAGCTCCGGGAGGACCCATCTTGGATCCGTCTTCTTTCATTTGCACCTTGTGTCTTTGGGCAAGCAATTTAAAGTTCTGTACAAAAGCAGAGTTTCTCTGCAGCCATTAAGTCGAACTCTGCGAGATTGGATGTTTCATGGATTGACTGCGATTGTGAAGCAAGCAGTTACCAAACGTCCATTAAGGAAAAATGGTTTAAAACCCATGTCAGTCGTAAACACATGGATCCTTTTTTTACCAATTCAGTTGATAAACATACTTCCGAGACTTTGGAACATCTCAAAAACAAACATCCGATGCTCCAAGCAGACTTACGAAAGTTTCCCACGCAAAACAATGGTCTTGTAAATTTCTGAGGATGAAATTTTGGAAGAAATTTGTTCTTTTAGACCAAGTAGCAATGGGGGAATTGAAGCTCTCCGGCAAAGTCATAAAAAGGAAATTACTTGCAATTGTTTATGAAGCTGGAATCTGCCTGATCAAGTGTATTACGAAACTTATCAAACGGATCGTCAATGCTTTGATGTCACCTTGGATGAGTTATCTAAAGTTGTTCATGGTCTGGAAAAAATGGAGCTGATAGTCAACAACAAAGAATCTAAAATCATAAATTTCTTAGTTCCAACATACAACTTTAGCTTAGTAATAAAAAATATTACAAAACAAACAGATTTTAATGATGTTAATTTTCCCGGGTGTCCTTTCGGGAATTCCGAATTGCAAAAGCATCTCCAAGCTAAGAGTGTCGAAATTTACCGTTTTTCTGCCGTCTCTCTCTACTTGACCCTCGCATGGCCTTTTTTCCCTCAAAAAACTATTATATTTGCTGAGGTCTCTCCCTGCTATATACAAGATGAATTATTGTTTGCTGGAATAGCTTTGATTCTATCGGTTTTTGTGTCATAGAAAACCCACTTGGGCACAATCGTAGAGGAAGACAGTTGACCTCCTTTCTACAAGATGTGACAAAAATGTTCAATCATTCTTATTTCAGAAGACACGATGAGATTTTTAAATGCTTAAATTTGCAGTTGTGCAGGAAATTTAGAATTAGGAAAACTAAGAAGCTCAAAAACGACTCTGTTCAATTCATGGGCAAATAAAAGTGGATACAAAAATCAGAACCGATATTGCTGTAAAAAACAACAACCAGAATATATTTACAAGACTAGGAATATGATAACGCTCATTGAAATTGAAATAACGTCACAAAGTTGCTTGAAACATGTCTAAGTGGTCTATGAAAATTAGGAATTATTAATAATACAAAAGTAAAAATAATCTTCTCGGTCTTTATAAAAGAAAGAATTGTCTCAGAGTATGTGAAAACCTATCTAGACTCTTCGAAGGGACAAGGGACAAAACTCAACTACAGGGGACAAAAATTTATTAAGTGGTGCCATGACTTTTTGGGCCCACTGTATATCCAGGTGGTTGTGCTTTGAAAGACATTGAATATAAGCGGAGAAAAAACGCTTCTATAAAGAGAACCCGGACATTGAAAGTAAATAACAAATTTTCAGATAGATGACCAAAGGCACTTACCCATTCTGCCTTTTAGTGATCGTCCAAACTTAAACGCGTTTTACTAGTGATGTTCCATTTAGTTTAAATTATAAGTTATAATTTATGTTATAATTTATAACACAATATTACATAATTAAAGTACCCTAGTAAATATTAATTTCAAACACACTTCAATGCAGTGAAGTATAGTCATGTAATTAAACCATTAAAACTTACAGCCCAAGGACCCAATTTGTGTGACTATCCAGCCCTTCGATGGATACAAAAATCAGAACCGATATTTCTGTGAAAAACAACAACCAGAATATCTTATCATTATCACTCATATCACTCACATATGTTTATAAATCTGTTGAGTTTACTAAAATGATATTCGCGTATATGCACGTATTTTACAAGTATAAATAGAGGATTTCGTCTCGTTATTTGAGATAAAAAGTGCCCAAAGTGCGATTGCTCAAAGCTTAACTTTCAAATTGACCCAATAAATGATGTGACTATGGCGGTTTTATACAAATTAATGTCCGAAGGTATTCCCTGCCATAATATCAACAAGACGATAAACCTTCCAAAAACACTCTTTACCATTTTTTTATTTTAGAAACACAAGATCCTCCAATTTTCAGCATTGAGTGGATTAAAATTTTTTCTTGGTTTACAACATCTTTGATATTTTTTGAAAATCTTTTGGCTTTAATTTGGACACAAAAACTATTTAAATAGTTCCAAATTTTTGCACAATTTATCTTTTTTTCACTTTTTTTCGGAGTTTTCAAAAATTCTGCGTTTTTCGGATTGAATCATGATTTTAGACTCATCTTTGTTTGACTCGTATTCTGAAATCTGTAATATCACGGAATCATAAATCTGTTAAAATTTTACAAATCTTATAATGTTCGAGAATATAATAACTTGATGGGAAAATGGGAAAGAATAAGCACGATGCACTAATTGCATTTTTGCAGGATTAGCAATCTTTTTTGTCAAATTTTGAGACGATAGTGAGGCACCTGTCAAAACTTATTTCTCGGGTGATTTATAAAGCCTTATATTGATTTATAAAACTTTATAGTGATAGTGATTTATAAAATCATGTATTATGAAGGCTACAGAAATCATACCATCAATTATCGATCTTATTTGGTAAGTATCAGCCTTACAAGAAATACTTTGGCGAATAAGATTTCGGATCTGGCCACTGATTTCCATAATAAACTCACGACATAAATCAGTTCATTCATTAACTTTTCTATCGTTATACGAGAACACTGACATTATGGTTGTGGTTCAGTTGGGGCTATATTCATTTGTGGTGTGGACGAGAATTTTACGGTCACAGATAAATTTACTATATTTTGCACAACGAGGTACTCTGCACTGAATTGTTAAAAACGGAAATGTAATAAAAGTGTTTATCCGAAAAGTAAATTTTATTCGTGTCAGAGGTCTAAATCACCCTCAATTCAAAAATTTTCTCAGCGATATTATTTTTACTTAGATTGCCACATCATTCCGCAGTAAAGCGGTTACATCGAAGTGTAGTATCGATAAGATTTTTGAGAAAAAATTAAACACTTCATTTTTGCAACAGCAAGTCTTTTAACAAATTGGATCTCTTGATTGGTTGCTAGACTTAACATTTTTGGTAGACATTACAGAATATCTCAACACCCTTAACACAAGTTGGCAAGGCCGAAAGAATGTTATTACACAATATTTAAAATGATACAAGCTTTTGCAGTGAAACTTATGTTATGGGAAACACAATTGACGAAGGGAAGCATTGAGCATTTTCTTGTTTAAAAAGTGTAATTTTCGTTACATTCGAATATTGAAAACATTGAACAGAAAGTAAACGGAAAATAACAGTATTTCTTTGAAAGTACATATCTATGTGAACAACTTTTCACTTTAATGAACATGTACAAAACAATTACCACACTCACCTAAGTGAGAATCTAAGATTGACGGTAAATCAGGATTTCACAACAGATATAGACGATATTATGAAGAAAAAAAGATGCCAAGTTCCTGGATCATATTATTAATGCAATTCTCGCAAATTAAAAAAGTTAACGAAGATTCCACTTTTGCCACGCGACTCAGAATCCACTCTGCTAGTCTTCTCCACCCTCCCCTGTTTTGTGCAGTATCGTCCAGATCATCTGTGTAAAAAATTGAGGTTTTCTAATTCGTTGTACGGCAGGATTGGTTAGACAAATGAGTTGTACAGTCGAATTCAAAGGCGGTTTCCTATGTGTTTGTGCTTCATCCAGATCGACCACGTTTTTTAAAGGAAGCAAAAGCCAGCACTTTTCTTTAAATAACATCCTCAGAGTCCTCAAGAAAAGATCAAACTTTCTTGCATGTTCTCCACTTCTCTTCCTTTCTGGTTCCAAGGCTGGATATGGTAGTTATTTCCGTTTTGTCTGGGTATACTACCAGAAACCAGTCTTTCACCAGAAACCAGTCAAATAACATTTTTTATCGATAAATATAACTTTCGTGGTTAGATCAGAATAATGCATTTGAAATAGCGGTATTTGTAGAGAATTCCGATGTTAAAAATTATGTAAAATTGTTAAACAAAAACTAAGAGATAACAATAAACAATAGCAACAAAAGTGACATCCTAAAAATGATTCTAATAAGGTCAACCATACAAAATTAATTTAAAAACTTTTTAGTAAATAAATAATATTTTTATTAATGATGAATTATTGTATTAAATAAGAGATCCGATACATTTTTTTGATTAGACGTTAAAAAAGATCCATTTGATCACTTACCATAAAAAAATTTTCAGTATGTAAAACTTTTCCAGGAACAAATGACGTGTGGTGGGCGACGGTAGGAAGCTGACAAATGGAACTGGGCGAACCAGATATTCCCCACTTCTCATTAAATCCGGAAAGCTGTATTAAAGATTTGGAGGTTAATGTTGATCAGCACGGACAGTTCCTTCTTCCTTGGCTTCTTCACTCGATCAGTTAGCTATGACTGTTTTGTGTCGGGTTTGCAATATTATGCAAGCTTAAGGGTTAATAATAATAAAGTTCTATTTGTTCAATCTCCAGTTGACTATAGTTTTTTGAAAGATGTAAACAGAGGAGTTTCTCTCAACAATCTGGAATTTAATTACAGTAAAACCTCTCTAATCCGCCGATTTTGGGACCGACCAAAAAATCGGCGGATTCGAGAGGCAATTTAAATAAAATTTTATAGTTAAAACATGAACTTACAATATAGATTAAATATTTCTTTTTATATACAAATGACTGAATACACAAATTATTTATATTCAAATTATCAGAAATTTTATAACATTTCCTCAATTCGCATAATATTTTAGAGATCATCTATCTATTGCAAGTAGAATTTTTCTTTTTTGCTTCGCAAGTTCACAATCAAAATAACTGAGCCACTTGTTAAAAATTTCAGGGTTCATCCATGTCTTATTGGAATGGGTGTAGGTAACATATTTTCCAATGTTGAAATTTTTAAAACATCTTGGACTTTTAAATCTTCCTATCATTACAGGCCTTCTTTTATCGGAACCAGAACAATTTGCGCATAATAGTAAAGAAAATCGATCCTTCAATAACTTTATTCCAGGCCTTGATTTAGTGCACACATGTTTAGAACAAATCGCCTTGTAAAAAACACCACTTTCATCTGAATTATAGACATTGTCCAATCCATATTGTTCAGTTTTTAAACTGATTGTTTCATTAAAATCAGCAATAGATTTTTCATCATGATTTACTGATCCAGTGTCTCCATGAAATTTTCTGACTTGATACCATTTCGTAATTTAAACTTTTCTAGCCACCCACGACTTGCTTTAAATTCTGGAAAATTTTTTCAAAATTTAAGAGCTTTTGCAATTAACATCGAATCTGATAGAATTGCTCCACTAGATTCCATTAAGTCAATCCATGTTATCATCGCTACATCAATTTCATTAAATTTGAGTTTTGGAATTCTCATTATGTTTAATTTTTGACATCAGTCCTATTCAAAAGGTCCGATTTTGATTTAAGGTCGTTTATAGTTTTCGGAAAAATTTTCTTTTTTAATCGTGAAGAAAAAATCCTGGAAATTTGAGGTGCAGAAACAAATGGGTTGTCAGAAATATAACGTAGTATATAAATTTTTTCGTTGATAGAAAGTCTAACACAACGACGCATTACAAAAATACAATTTAACGTGTAATAAAAATTTTAAAATGTTAATAAAAAATTATTTTTCATAATACTTGAGGAGCGGATTCAAGAATCATTCATAAGAAATATCAAATTTTTGATTAAAACAAGCGGATTCGAGAAGCGGCGGATTCGAGAGGTTTCACTGTATATCTTTTCAGAGCATATCCAACATAAAAAAGAATATAAATCAAATCGGAAAATCACATAATTTAGCAGAAATTATGAAAGTAATAATTTTTAATTCAATTCAGATTATACTATGTATTGGAAATTTCATGAATTTTGAAAAAAAAGTTATTTCAATCTGGATTTCGTATGAAATCTTTGGACAAGGTTGTAATTAATATATTATTGATGCCAGTTTTGAGGAACTGTTCGAAAGGACAAACTTTAGGCCAAAAGGACGACCAAAATGCCTGAGAAAACGTTTTTTCTCACTGATTGGTGAAAACATTGTGGAACGAGTGGAAGGGTGTCAAGTGGAGGACAGAGGGGAGGAGACGTGGATCCTAAAATACCTGGAGAGTGTGGTGGAGGTGACGAAGGCGGACCTGTGTGTGATAGGAGTAATACACCCCTCGACAAAAAATTTGGTTATTAATCTTTCCTGCTTTTTTCATTTAAAAACGAATAAATTCATACTTTAAGATCCTTTAGATCTTCTAAAATAATATTTTTTTGTATTTATAATTAAAATAGATTTAAATTTTAATATTGCAAGAAATTTAAAGCATGTCGGCAATTAGGTTAGTGACATAAAAATTGGTTATAAAATTTAAACCGTCAAATTATGCTAGTATTTAGAGATTGATCTTATAAAAAAATTTTTAGATATAATACTCTCGATTCGTTTATGAAAGGGAAAATAATTGCGCTATACGACTTAAATATGTCATATATTAAAATTTCTAAAGAAACCGGTGTTCCATATTCAACAGTCGTAAATTTTATCAAGAAATACAATAAAACTGGATCATATGACCGCCAACATGGTTCTGGAAGACTATCAATTTTGAATAATGTGCAAATTAATCATTTGGTAGGCACATCAGAGGAAAATTCATCTTTAACTGCTTCTGAACTCTCTAATGAAATAGAAAAGTTTTCTGGAACACGTGTCTCGTCTCGAACCATAATACGAAATTTAAATAAAAATGGAATTTTCGGAAGAATTGCAAAGAAAAAACCACTTCTAACAAAAAAACACATGGTTTCCAGATTCGAGATTGTCCAAAAATTTCTTCAAATTTCAGACCATGATTTCAGATCAATAATCTTTTCTGATGAATGTATTTTTGAATTATTACCGATCTAAAAAAGAAAAATTGTGCATAGAAAAAAATTTGAAATGAATAAATTCGAAAATATTACTCCAATTGTCAAATTTGGAAAAGGTAAATTATGATGTAATAAAAAATTAGGGAAAGTCATGGTGTGGGGTTGTTTTTCCTATCATGGGGTAGGCTATTTGGTATTTATAGACAAAACGCTTAATTCTGCAAAATATCAATCTATTTTGACCAATAATTTGCCATTTTCTGTACAAAAAATGGGGATTGTTGACTATATTTTAAACAAGACATCGCTCCCTGCCATACATCAAAAATGATTATTCAATATTTTCGCGAAAAAAATATTAAAAAATTAGAATGGCCTTCGCAATCTCCGGATTTAAATCCGATAGAGCATTTGTGGGCTTATATGAAGGTTCAAATTAGGCAAAAAAAAAATGAGAACATTCAGGCACTGAAGGAAAAATCTATTAGATATTTGGAATTCTATTCCACCAAAAACACTTGAAAAATTAGTTGAGTCAATGAAAAAAAGGTGTTGGGAGATCTATTCGGCAAAGGAGGTTATTCTACATATTAATCTCACAATAACCAAATTTTATGCCAATGAAAGTCGTTGGTTTTTCCAAATTTCTTAGACAAAATTTCAAAATTTAAATAATTAAATTAATTTTTATCAATTTTATCAGATTTTAAAATATATCTGAAGAAAAAATTAAATCATTCTTTGTATGAATGAAGTAAGTTGAAGATTCACCAATATTTATGTCGAGGGGTGTATAGTGAGTGAGCAGGCGTATAGTGAGGAATGTTTCCCCCGTGAGTACAACATGTTGAGTGAATACAGTGAGTGCTACCACAGGGTGGTGAGTGAGCGAGTATGTGTTGAGAATGAGGAGTAGTTGGAGTACTTGGTGAGTGAGGCAGAGGGGAATCAGATGCTGTCGTTGATTATTGGTTGGACAAGGCAGTGTGAGTGAGTGAGTATATATAGCAGATGTGGGTGTTTCTTCGTGGATATAAAGGTGGGGTATGACTTTGGAGTGTGTGGGCCATTGGTGAGTGAGGAGGTGATGGAGGGACTGATAGAGGGGTATGGTGAGTGACTAAGCAGATTCCTGGCCCACTACTCAGAGGAATTGGGGTGGTGTATGAGGAAGGGACTGGAACAGGACAGGGCGGACTGGCATTCGAGGACAGAGCCCGAGACCAATTCGAGTGATAAATATTTGACTTGTCTGTACATGTCAGTGGTGGGGATGCACGAACAACGATTGAGAGTGATAAGGCAAGTGGAGGGGTATTCTCTCCTGGGAAGGGCAATGGAAGTGTCCCTCGACTCCCTCATCTCCTTCCTCCCCCACTACAGACGTACTCCTCCTATATATAGTAGACGAGCTGACGTGTCTAATCCAACAACACGGGCAGGACAGGAGTGTCCCTCCCCTCTTCACCCACTACATGATTGCCAACTCCAATAACCTCCTACTCCAAACTCTGTCACCCCACTCCCCTCCTCCACAGACTCAGAGACCACCTCCTGTTGGCCTATGTCGACGCACTGTACCCACACCCTCACATCCCTCAGCAAACTCAATTGGAAGAGGGCAGTAGTCCATGTCCACAAGTTGGAGACGTTGTTTGGGCGGCTGGCCGACAGTCCCCTCCCTCCCCCTTCTTTCCATTTTTTGGATGACATGCTCAGACTGTTAAAGCAGGAGGACAGGTCGATGATGTTCATTGAGATCACAGTTCTGTCCTGTCTTATGTGTAGGAGTTTATTGACAAGTACGACCAGATCACCCCCGAACAGGTCGTGTCCATTGTCGCCATTCGAGATGACTTTAGTAAGGCTGCTGTCAGGGATGTCCTCAGAGACACCTTCAGTCGAGACTTTCTTCACAAGACTAAGCCTGTCTCCGGATTCTTCTCCTTACTCCCTTAATGCACTTTTTTCATGTTTTTTGAAGTTTGAAATATTAAATGTCACAGTCGGTTAATGAAACACGCCGTTGCGTTTCATTAACGGCGTGTTTCTTTATCGGACTGTGACTTATTGGTTGTGGGTCACTCTTGTGTGCTTGTGGGTGTGTTGTTAAAAAATTCTAGTCATTATTTAGTTTTTGTTTTAATTATTATTTGTAATTGCAACAATATTTACAGTGCATCCCAGAAAGATAAATAATAATCCTATTATTATAAAGAATGATCCTAATATTATAAATACAAATCCCAAAAAGATAAATAACGATCCCAAATTATAAAATAATTCGTATAAAATTTAATTTTAATGTCAACATTGATGACATTATTCCACAAAAGGATACATTTTGGCTTTATAACTTTGTTGAAATAATAAGGGTTCAATATTAGGTAAAGAATAGCCATAATTAATGGATGTATGTAAGTTGAATCCACTTTCATCCAAAAAATAATTCTTTTATTAAAGAATGTTGATAACTTTGTTGCGTAATATTTAATAGAATCTTTATGAATTTGTGTGAGAATAACTTTTGAACGTTTCTTCAAACGTTTTCTGGTTAAATCTGATTCTTAAACAATCTATTGATTTTTGATCTGCTTATGGATATACTGTTGTTTTAATTTGTAAAAAGCTTCTCTAACACCTAATTGTGTCAAAGAATTATCCTCATAATAATATTTGTAATTTTTTCAATTATTTCACGGTTATCTTTTTTCTTAGGGCCTTTAGACCGTACATAAGCATAGAAATCAACACATTTCATTTTCATCCGAAAATTTACAAATTTTGTAAATTGCAGAAGGTGATATATCAACTATTTTGGAAATTTCTTTAACAGGAATATTGTTTCTTAATCTTAGAATGATTAAATAAATTAAATGTGAGTGTCTTTCGTATTTTTCGGTTGCAAACATTGTCTTCCATATGTTATTTATCCTTACTTTACGCACTTTGTAATTTTTATTTATAATATTGGGATCGTTATTTATCTTTTTGGGATTTGTATTTATAATATTAGGATCATTCTTTATAATAATAG
Source organism: Octopus sinensis (assembly GCF_006345805.1). Taxonomy (NCBI): domain Eukaryota; kingdom Metazoa; phylum Mollusca; class Cephalopoda; order Octopoda; family Octopodidae; genus Octopus; species Octopus sinensis. The sequence continues at coordinate 11,727 of NW_021836851.1, read as the reverse complement.
GATTATTATTTATCTTTCTAGATAATGTTGTAATTATACATACTGAATCAGTATCAAGTCTCTCTAGCTATAGTCAGAGGTAACGCAGACTATACATTCTTTGCTCTGTTTAATGGTGAATTCAGGTATAATTTTAATTTATTGTCATCATTAAGTCATTATTATTTGAAATGATATGTTTTTTTGTTTTAAAGTATGTACGGTCCGGCAATGGACGGTGACATTATTGATGCCAGTTTTGAGGAACTGTTTGAAAGGACAAACTTTAGGCCAAAAGGACGACCAAAATGCCTGAGAAAACGTTTTTCTCACTGATTGGTAAAACATTGTGGAACGAGTGGAAGGGTGTCAAGTGGAGGACAGAGGGGAGAGACGTGGATCCTAAAATACCTGGAGAGTGTGGTGGAGGTGACGAAGGCGGACCTGTGTGTGATAGGAGTATATTATAGTGAGTGACCAGGCGTATAGTGAGGAATGTTTCCCCCGTGAGTACAACATGTTGAGTGAATACAGTGAGTGCTACCACAGGGTGGTGAGTGAGCGAGTATGTGTTGAGAATGAGGAGTAGTTGGAGTACTTGGTGAGTGAGGCAGAGGGGAATCAGATGCTGTCGTTGATTAATTGGTTGGACAAGGCAGTGTGAGTGAGTGAGTATATATAGCAGATGTGGGTGTTTCTTCGTGGATATAAAGGTGGGGTATGACTTTTGAGTGTGTGGGCCATTGGTGAGTGAGGAGGTGATGGAGGGACTGATAGAGGGGTATGGTGAGTGACTAAGCAGATTCCTGGCCCACTACTCAGAGGAATTGGGGTGGTGTATGAGGAAGGGACTGGAACAGGACAGGGCGGATTGGCATTCGAGGACAGAGCCCGAGACCAATTCGAGTGATAAATTTTGACTTGTCTGTACATTTCAGTGGTGGGGATGCACGAACAACGATTGAGAGTGATAAGGCAAGTGGAGGGGTATTCTCTCCTGGGAAGGGCAATGGAAGTGTCCCTCGACTCCCTCATCTCCTTCCTCCCCCACTACAGACGTACTCCTCCTATATATAGTAGACGAGCTGACGTGTCTAATCCAACACCGGCAGGACAGGAGTGTCCTCCCCTCTTCACCCACTACATGATTGCCAACTCCAATAACCTCCTACTCCAAACTCTGTCACCCCACTCCCCTCCTCCACAGACTCAGAGACCACCTCCTGTTGGCCTATGTCGACGCACTGTACCCACACCCTCACATCCCTCAGCAAACTCAATTGGAAGAGGGCAGTAGTCCATGTCACAAGTTGGAGACGTTGTTTGGGCGGCTGGCCGATAGTTCCCTCCCTCCCCTTCTTTCCACTTTTTGGATGATATGCTCAGACTGTTAAAGCAGGAGGACAGGTCGATGATGTTCATTGAGATCACAGTTCTGTCCTGTCTTATGTGTAGGAGTTTATTGACAAGTACGACCAGATCACCCCCGAACAGGTCGTGTCCATTGTAGCCATTCGAGATGACTTTAGTAAGGCTGCTGTCAGGGATGTCCTCAGAGACACCTTCAGTCGAGACTTTCTTCACAAGACTAAGCCTGTCTCCGGATTCTTCTCCTTACTCCCTTAATGCACTTTTTTCATGTTTTTGGAGTTTGAAATATTAAATGTCACAGTCGGTTAATGAAACACGCCGTTGCGTTTCATTAACGGCGTGTTTCTTTATCGGACTGTGACTTATTGGTTGTGGGTCACTCTTGTGTGCTTGTTGGGTGTTGTTAAAAAATTCTAGTCATTATTTAGTTTTTGTTTTAATTATTATTTGTAATTTCAACAATATTTACAGTGCATCCCAGAAAGATAAATAATAATCCTATTATTATAAAGAATGATCCTAATATTATAAATACAAATCCCAAAAAGATAAATAACGATCCCAATATTATAAATAATTCGTATAAAATTTAATGTTAATGTCAACATTGATGACATTATTCCACAAAAGGATACATTTTGGCCTTTATAACTTTGTTGAAATAATAAGGGTTCAATATTAGGTAAAGAATAGCCATAATTAATGGATGTATGTAAGTTGAATCCACTTTCATCCAAAAAAATAATTCTTTTATTAAAGAATGTTTTGATAACTTTGTTGCGTAATATTTAATAGAATCTTTATGAATTTGTGTGAGAATAACTTTTGAACGTTCTTCAAACGTTTTCTGGTTAAATCTGATTCTTTAAACAATCTATTGATTTTTGATCTGCTTATGGATATACTGTTGTTTTAATTTGTAAAAAGCTTTTCTCTACACCTAATTGTGTCAAGAATTATCCTCATTATAATATTTGTAATTTTTTCAATTTTTCACGGTTATCTTTTTTCTTAGGGCCTTTAGACCGTACATAAGCATAGAAATCAACATTTTCATTTTCATCCGAAAATTTACAAATTTTGTAAATTGCAGAAGGTGATATATCAACTATTTTGGAAATTTCTTTAACAGGAATATTGTTTCTTAATCTTAGAAATTGATTAAATAAATTAAATGTGAGTGTCTTTCGTATTTTTCGGTTGCAAACATTGTCTTCCATATGTTATTATCCTTACTTTACGCACTTTGTAATTTTTATTTATAATATTGGGATCGTTATTTATCTTTTTGGGATTTGTATTTATAATCTTAGGATCATTCTTTATAATAATAGGATTATTATTTATCTTTCTAGGATGCACTATAATGTTGTAATTATACATACTGAATCAGTATCAGTCTCTCTAGCTATAGTCAGAGGTAACGCAGACTATACATTCTTTGCTCTGTTTAATGGTGAATTCAGGTATAATTTTAATTTTTGATACTTCCGGGAATGATTTATTAGTTAAGATGTAAATTAATATAATTAGTAATAAAGTAATTGAGCCATAACCGAGATAGCCACAATTGAGTAAGCCAAATTTGATGGTTCGTGATTGACGGAATCGTGATCAATTTTTTCTATGAATTAAGTTATAAATCAAATCTCAACTTGCAGTTGAACCTGTAGTTGTAATCTAAATGGTAGAAATTAATATGAAATAAATACCGTCGGATCATTGACGGAATCTAAATTGACATCATCCATGAGGTAACCAAACATGTTTCCTAAGAATTAATATTAACCATCAAAAACCTTCGATAGAGATTAAACAGGCTAAAATAGGAAACAAAACATTTTGATTTAACTGTGCGAAATCGAATATTTATAACAGGGGTGCGCAAGTGCGGCAGTGACGGCCGCATGCGGCCGTGAGTCGATGAATGTGCGGCCGTGGGCACAGTTAGGTCATCGAGCAACTAATCTTAAATATAATGCTCATAGTGTTAATTAATCAAGAAAAACCCTAAATAATAATTAAAAATATTCATATTAAATAAAATTATATTTTTATATAATGGTTAACCTTTATTAAAAGTAATTATCATAAACGGCTTAATTTATTTTCATTATGTAGCGCTGTTGTCTTTATTTGGTTTACCTTTATTTATATATTTAATTGGATTCAAAGGAATATTTCGGTATGTAGTTTCTTTTAATGGTTAATTATTTGAAATTTCACCCTTAGCGTAACGAGGTAATTGATATCATGATATTCTTCCATACCTATTCCTGTAGACAGGGATTAATTATTTTGTATTTTTGAGAGTATTTTTTAGACCGCCGATTTCGGAATCCTGTATTTTATGTCAATAAATCTTTGCGACAGTACATTCCTTAAATCTTCGGCAATTAAAGTTTTCTTCAGGTCAGAAAGGTGCTTAGGCATTAAATATCTATTTATAAAATAATAATCACTTTATAATAAAATAGATAGGAAATATTTAAGTGGTCACTTTTTAGATGTAAATAGATATTCAAAAATTCATCGTTAAGACAGATTTTAGAATACAAATAGTCAATTTTTTAAGTATAATATGTTTATCAATAAAAATAGCAGATTGCTAGCTGTTGGAATTTTTTTGAATGATAACCCAAAACTATGATAAATTTCATTATTTTTAAGTAGTCACTTTTGTTCCTCATTAAGTGTATTAATTTTTGTGTTAAAAAGTGACCATTATAAGACAAAAACAAGATCTAACTAAAAGTAAAAAGAGGATAACGTAGTATCACCTCCCGCCACGTAATAGAATCTGAACCAGTCGAACACAATGAGCGTATTAAATTTGGCACATCATCAATCTATAGAAATTATTTAAAACGGGGACAACTGGGACACGAATCTGCAACATTGTATCTCTATCGCGGATAGTAACCGACGAATCATTTATGGAGTCAAAATCAACAGTCACGGAGAAGGGAACTGAGAGCTGATCATTTCGTACGTATTTCCTTCCAATGGAGGCCCCAGAGTTGTCAGACCGGTAAGAAATTTCCAACGCATACAGCGAATCCTCTAATAAAATAACATAAATTTGAAAAACCAATTTCTGATGAAATTTTAATAAGCGACTCATTCTTTACAAGTGGAAACACAGCACATTTATAAGGACAAATCTGCGGTGGAAGTGCGATAAACTGAAAATATTTTTATGAGATGAAGGAACCGTTCTCGTGTCGCTTCCGTCTCTACATAAAAAATTTTGTTCAAAAATAGAGTATATAATCCTTCCAACTCCGAAGGAAGGTTCAATAACTCCCGGAACATACTCCTCGTCTGAAAAACTCAGCTAAAATTAACCTGAAACGTTTTTTTCAGATTGTTTGAATTGTACCATTTCTGTCGAAATTTCAATTTGTTGATCCTCAATGTCGATAAATCCAATTCTATTTTATTATTTATTTCATTAACTTTTTATCATCTAAATCCTTTTTTAGTTTGATAGCATCATCAGACGGCATATTTTTTAAACTTTGTAAAACTGAATTCGTGGACGATTTGTACTTCTCTTTAATTTTAGAAGCAATTGGAATTGCGCAGGTTATGGTTTTTTTAATCTTGAATGAACAATAAATATATAAACAGGTTTGCTATAATGACGAGTGGCAACCAATTTCGATTTTGTAGCCTCAGAATGTTGACATAGGTCATAACAAGACCGATCTGCACATCCAACACACTCAATCCAGCCCTTTGAAATTGTAATAAACATATAACATAAGAAGTCTTGCACTCTGCATCCCAACAGTCACATGCATAATGTGCCATTTCGTTTGTCAGATGCTGTCTAAATCGCAATTTGTCGTGATTTATTCCAACGCGAATCAAAAACAAATAAATTCTGCCAATAAAATAGCCGAGTGTCTGATTAGCAATCAAACCCTAAAAATATATTTAAAAATAAAACTGATTTAACGGCCTCATCCAATGTGAGATCTTCTCTACTCGGTCGCCCATTTATTTGGTCAGCAGAAGACAGCAAAGACAATTTGAGAGAAGCCACTTTATCAAATTTTGGGTGACTTTTATCATCTGGATCAACAAAATGTTCAATTTCTGCCATTGTGAATTCACTAAATTAGTTAAATCGTTTTATTAATTGATTTGATAGCAAAACAAATTGAACCGAACTCTGAGAAGACCCGATCGAGGAGAAATTTCGTTACGAAAGGCTTTTCCTATCTGAGCTGCAGCAAAGGGAATATTTTGATGGTTAAACCGCAATAAAGCATCAAAATTAACAAAAATTCCCTGCGCTGTTTCAGGTCGTAAAAAACTGTAACTAACATTCAAAATATAACCCTTTTACAGAACCCGAAGGTCCAATTGCGGTAGAAAACATAAGATTGAAAGGCATTAGATCACTCAGTGGGTTATCAGTGTTGGGGGCTCTAATTTCAAACTCCCGAAGAACCGCGTTCATCTCGCTCTGAGTCAATCCATCCAACTTGAAATAATCAAATTAGAAAAATACCAAATCAATGATATTTCTTAACTTATTGCATTCATTTTCACATTTTGTATTCGAAATCCTTAATTCAAGAAATTCTAAAAATATATGAATATAATACGTTTAATAAGGTGGTCTGCCCGATAGCAGGCGCCTGTAATCATGTCTTTGACCATATAGTCAGAAAACCGTTCTAAATGACCCGAGGCCTTCAGGACAGGTTCAGGAGTTATAATAGAACAGTCAACTTCTAACATTTTCTCTTCCAAAATAAAATGTTTTCGCCATATTGCAAGAATATTGGATTGAGTGGCACAGCCAATTGGACCATAGTCGTAAAGACCTTGAATGCCTTTAAATTAGGATTTGTTTGAACCTCCATAAATTGAAAATGATGGTAAATAAAAGAATTTTTGCTTTAATAAATCTTCAAGTTTTCCCCGATCAAATATATTTGACATGTTATTCTGATTTTATTTTATATGTATACCATTCTTTCAAAATCCGCATAAACACGTTTTATTTCTTCTTGAGTGTTGTGGAATGAGGAATCTTCTATTTTGAGTTTAAAGAGAGATGACGACTGTTAAAAATAACACACAATTTATAACTAATGAATTTAATTTTCTTGTTAGACTTGCAATATCTGATCCATTTGTGGACATGGAACCACGTGATAGCTTAACAATGATTTGTTTCGAATAGACAATCATTGTATAAATAAATTCAAAATTAAATAATTTATAATTTTGATAAATTGTTTTATTTATTTCAATTGTTCGATATTTGTAAAATTTTATCACAACAAGAGTGAATTTATATTGCGAGACAATAATCAGATTTAAATTAGTCTCAATTGAAGTCGACGTGCTTAAAAATTCTCTATCAGCCATCAAGTTTTTTATTTTTAGATTTTATAAAGACTTTTAGCTGATTTTTATTCGTTTTAAATAAACAAAATAGTTAATTATATAATAAATGATTTTATAAATAATAATTTTAATAAATTGTTGCACGTTTTATTCGTATCCTAGCTTTTGTTATATATGGGTGTTACAACTGTCGATAAAGTTCTTTAAAATCATACGATTTTCATTTATTTAGGGAGATAGACACTTTGCCCGTCAGCCGACTGTGTTCTTAAATAAAAAACCTTCAAAAATAACAAAAAAACAGAACCTTCGATATGTCAAAAATGTTGGCCTGGGCATTAAGACTCCTGCAGAAGTAATTTTTAATATTTTACAATTTAGGCTATAAATGGTACCTACATTGACAAGAAATGCCCATTTACTGGAAATATTTCAATCAGAGGACGACTTATCAAAGCCACAATCAAAAAAATGAAGATGAACAGAACTATTGTTGCTGTGCGGCCTAGTCTTCATTATATTCGCAAATATGGAAAGTATGAGAAACGGCATCAAAATATTTCTGCCCATATGTCTCCGGCATTCAGGGATGCCAAAGAAGGCGATATTGTTCTTTTGGGAGAATGTAGACCGTTGAGTAAAACCGTCAGCTTCTCTGTTCTTAAGGTTCAGTCTGCGACTGGAACTACTAAGAAGAGTTTTACCAAATTTTAATTCGATAACTTTCTCTCTCTTTTTAATTTTTGGACTTGTTTTAATTTTGAAATTAATGAAATATAGGTTAAAAATAAGAAACGAAAATATGTTAAGGGTTTTTTTCGGTTCATGAGTCTAAACTTTTTATAAACAAAGTTCTGTATTCAAAAGGTGGTTAAAAAGTTACAATTTTGAGACGTTAATTTTGAAAAACATGTATTTTTGGACACATTTTTAATTATTTTTGTTTTTTGTAAGAGATGTTCGTTTTGGCGAATAAAAAAGTTTAAATGTTAATTTTAGATACGTCTCGATCTAATTAAGATCTAATTTGTCCAATTATCATCGTCATCGTTAATTAATTATCATCGTTGATTGAATGATTGATTTTTGAAAAAGAACAAAATACATTAAGGAAACAAAATTTGTCTAATATTTTATAACGACGTTGATAAATCTGTAATGTTATTCGATTGGTGGCACATTTCGGCTTAGTAGTGTAATCACAAAATGTAATCAGGAAATTTATTTTTATTCTAATAAAATTATATTCTTTTTAGAGAGAAACAAAAAAATGAACAAAAATTGCTAGAAAACTAGCACAGATCTAAAAAGTACGACAATCTATTTCCTGAATGTGATCAGGTAAATTGAATAAATTTTAATTGAAAAAATTGAATATAGATAGTCGTGTAACGTGTTCATCAAATTGCTGATAATCAAGAATTTTCGACAAATTTAGGATCTACCGACAACATCACAACTGTATCTCCATTTTGATATCCATACCACTTACTACTTTTCTATTTGAAATAATTATTTACGACAGGAACAAACCAGGGAAACAAATTTACTTCTCCTGGTAACTAGGGCGATTACATTATAAAGCATTGAATTAGATTCGGTTTCTACAATATTATAAATCCGAAAATACCTAAAATGTAGGTTTTTAGAGTTGTCCTCGAGACTTTATCCAATATATAAACCGTCTCGGATACTACAAACACACGGCTTTTAAGCTCCTTGTTGAGACGAATTAGAACAAAATCATTTACCGAAATACTGAAATTAGAAAACCCATTTCAACTTATTTATGGAGAGTTTGATTGATTTTATATTAATCTCTTCTGAGATAGAACACGATTTACCGCAAAAATCTTTTTCGGTTATATTTTCAGTCGACATAGATAAATCAACTTCATCTTCGTTTATTTCATCACTCTCATCAATTTCATCCTTTTGCACTTTTTCAGGATCTGATGAATCCTTTTCAAATTCTCGCAATATTTCATCAACTATTGTATGACTATCGGCCATGTATTTTGGAATAACAGTCGGATCAAGAAAATCATCAGCCTTTGCTTTTAGATAGCCTTTATTAATATATTCAAAGTCCGGATTTTCGTTTGAAATATTCTCGTATTTTTCAAAACTTTCCGGAGCTATTTTTGGCAGATACTTGTCATAATCAGATGGTATTTGTGCCTAAATTTATTACTGATAATAATTTACAGTAAAATTTAACGTAATTTCTTGATCCAAAAATTCAAAAAAAGCGACCAGAAAATTTTGACCTTTTTTGATTAAGTTAAGTTCAAATATACTTAAGAACTTGTAAAAATCTACACGTTTCTCGTTTTCACGTTCAGTAAACTTTTTTGCCTGGTCAATAACCTGTTTTGCCCACTAAAATAAATAAAATGAGTTAAATTATTACATTTTCGAATTTCATATTGACCAGAACCCGTCTCATAGTTTCTCTGATACCAGCTGAATATATATGGGAAGAGTTCAATATTTGATTTAGAATCTTAACATTAATATAAGACTTGTCCGAGTTTTTTATAAGGATAACTATTTCGTCTTTCAATTTAACAATATTTTCAATGTAACACAATATAGTCCTAAAATTTCATGGAAATGACATACATAGCATGTTTATTAACCGAATATTGTATATTTTCTCTATAATTTAAAACCATTTTGCATTTCTCTACTAATGAAAAATACTCTTGTTCATTCTTGGATTGTTCTTCCATTATAGAAGTAATTGACGTATTATTTTGACAAACTGAACTCATCGAATTAATGACGTCCTATCAAAATTTAAAATTCACATACATTAATATTTTTGAGAATATTTTGAGGCTCATTAAGTAAATCTGTCAGTAACATGCTAACATTAGAAAATATATTTTGAGGATCATCAGAGAAAAATAAATCTACAGTATTCGTCCAATCATCTTTTAACTTCAATATCTTTAATTTTTTCTAAAAGAATTATAATGAGAATATTTAAAATTTATGAGTGTTAAATAATACGACAAAAGCCAAAAAATTATCAGTAAACTTAAAACTTGCAATTGATCAAATATATTTAATAATACTTTGTCTAAATCTTTCAAAACAGAATTTGCATGTTCAAAAAAAGCATCCTCTCCCTTCAAGAAGATTATTAAACCAGCTCTTACAAATCCTTCAGGCATTATCCAATCAAACAGCGAATTGGATTGTAAATATTTCAATGCTTCCGAGTTTTGTTCATCGAGTCCATTCAAAACTGGATTCAAAAACGAATCGAAAGCTGGAATATTTTTTAATTTGGATAGAACGCTAGGAATACTATCGAACATATATTAAAACTGATATTACTCAATAATAGAATTCTTCAAAATTTCACATTCTTTTAGAAAATCATCAAAAAAATTCATGGAATCAGAAATCGCAGAAACAATTTCTCTGTTAAAATACAAATATGTTCAAACTTTTTTGAAGCCTCCGAACTTTTTGCCATGATTATGTGAGCTCTGCAGAGTTGTGTGCACTCATAGGATATTAAATCAAACCAATCCAATATTTCAGTAATTTGTCGTTGCATGATCTAAATTAATGTTTTAACAATAAAATTAATTTCTCTACAATGCAATTATTCTTCACTGCTGCGTAATCATCTGCTGAATTGTAATCAAATAGATTATCAAATGTAAAATTAGCTAATATATTATAGTGTGAAAAAACGATTTTTATCTGTCAGTGTATTCAATTTATCTGCAAGTTCTGAGTCTTGGATGTATAGAAATAATGGAATTGAGATCTGAAATTATAGAATTTTTAGAGTACATGATCGCATGCAATTTCGGAAAGTAAAAGTCGATCGTAGCAAAGTCGCCCGTCCGACTGGAGAAGTATTTGAAAGTGAAATGGAATTTGCATTTTTTTTTCAATGCATTTTTTTAAATGTGAGATTTCAGGATTTTGCATGTTACTGTTTATTTAGATAGTAAATTTAAATAATGATACTCGAGTGAAGGAAATTGTCTTAATTTTCCCAAAGGAACAACAAAAATGAAATACATTTCAACTGAACTTGAAATAAACCAAATAATTGATCACAAAGTTTTATTATTTTTTTAAATTAAATAATAGCTAAAAAATTAAAATCATTAATATTTTCAAAATATTATCAAAAAATCCAGTAAAAAATGGGATTTAATAATTTTAAAACAAACGGTTGACGTAAAGTATGTAAACAGAGAGAATACACTATAAACTAAAAAATATATTTTTTTGACAATTTAAAAAGAATTGTTTAATTAATGAACAAGATTACAATAATTTATATTAAAATCAATTTTAAAAATAATAAATATATTCCACGTTTGATTTTGCCTCCTTATGGTGATTTTTTCTTGTCATTTATACATAGACAAAACCATTAGTCAAATCAGTCAATAATATAAAAATCATCAAGAAAAGAACCAAAAAATTTGTTCGTCATCAGTCTGATCGATTTGCACGTGTCAAGGTATAAGATATTTACCTCAGTCTATAATTAGAAAAATTGGAGGAAGCCAAAAGGTATTGACAATGTGGTTCGCCAGCGATGCAAGGGAACAAGAAGGACCCCCAAAATAGGATACGGATCAAATAAACTCACCAAGAAAATGCTTCCAAATGGATTGAGAAAATTCCGTATAAACACCGTCAAAGTAATCCCTGTTATCTATATCTCAAGGATGTTGATATTCTCTTAATGAATAATGGGAGATTTTGTGGTGAAATTGCTGGAACTATTTCAAGCCGTAAGCGTAAGGTTATAGTCGAGAGGGCTGATCAATTGGGCGTTTATATAACCAATAGAAATGCCAAACTTCGGACTGATCTTAAGGACTAGTTTAATTTTCTCTATTTTCATGATTTTAATGAATTTTGTTCCCAAATGTGTTTTTTTAGTAATAAAATTTTTGGTGAAAAAATTAAGATTTCAGATTTTTTTTAAATTTGTTAGCACAACTGTACTTATTTGAGATG
>NW_021836850.1:20000-35000 GCF_006345805.1 Octopus sinensis | reverse complement strand
CAGGGAATGGCGGTTGGGGAGGGGGAAGCAGAATTATATGATGACGAAGTTCATGGTGATGCCAGTGGTGATGGTGACGATGATGGAGGATGTGGTGGTGGTGGTGGTGTAGTGATGGGTGAAAGAGACATTCATATCTTCTCCCAACCAGCCCTCCAGCCAACCAACCCGAACCATCTCGCTTTTTATGTGTTGACGCTGTTTAGCCTTTTCCCGCGCAATGACGACCGACCGTCCCTTGCTTCCGCTGAAGCGGTTGGCTAATTTTCTTTTTGCTTAGTGTTGTTATTTCCCATTTTTTCTTTTTCTTTTTGATATTTCTTTTACTTTTATTATTTGTATTATTTCTCACTCTTCCTCTTTGCTTCCTCCCTGTCTGTCTGTCTTTCTCTCCCTCTCTCTCTCTCACTCTGTCGCTTTCCTATCTTCCCGCGGAACAGATGTTGTCTATTTGCTCAATGGCATCGAGTGGAAATAGTTAAGCCTGGCAACTTGACTGAAAATGCAGTGTAAAATCGTCTTCGATACGCTATAGCTAGCTACCAAACCCTTTACTCTACCTTCCTGTATGTGTAGTCAAACCAACACACACAGACATACGCAACACACACCACACACACACACATGAATATTCGTATATACATATATATATATCGTGTATATATATATATATAATATATATATGAAGAGAGAGAGAGAGAGAGAGAGAGAGAGAGAGACGTATCGATATTCATAAATATAAACATAGATATATGCATACATTATATCTCTTATACATATATGCACGTACATATATAATATAATATATATATATATATATAATAATATATATATATATATATATATATATATATATATATATGGATATACATTGGGTAGAGTTTGGTGTATTATACATGCACAGCATACAGCCCCACATATGCATAAGTTTAGATCGTACGCTAACTTAATATGAAGTACTATCATATCACTATAATTGGTACTTTATAAAATCTATCACCTCTATTTGTAGACAGACAGGGACAGGCGGAAACAAACACACATTCACTCACACATATCTACACATGCTTAGATACACACACACACGCACACACACATGTATGCTAACAGTGACATATATATTCTAATGTGTGTAAATACACACAAACGCTTATACACACAAGCACGCATAGGCAGATAAAAGTTGTCTGCATGTTCGTACGAAAGTATTTACATGTTATACTTCATACGCGTACGCCGTTTTATTCGTACAATTTGTAAGTGTATATAAATGTGCAAGCAGACAAAAAGTAAAAAAAAGTTGCGTCTCTTTATATCTGACGGCAATATGCAAGTACATGGTTCTGTTCTTTTATATTTGTTATCCTACGCACGGCCATTGTGGTTGGAACTCACAAGCATACTTATATTGCATATAGACGATCTCCTTTAAAATTACACAGACAAGATACTTAAAGGATTTTTGTTTTCTGTTTTTGCTCACTTTAGGGAAAGAAATAGAAGAGGTAAACAAAAGATAAATCATTGTAAAGAGATGAGTTATGATGCACTTAACGTACGATAGAGATTTAGGGCTTGTTCACTGATAGTTACGATGACAAATATGCTTTAAATCACAATTTGAAGTCATGGTTAAAAGACGCACGCACACAAAGACACAAACACGCACACACACACGCACACTCATATACCTCACATCCGCACAAAATTGTTTCTAGTAACTAACGCAATAAATTACTTGACAACGATTGATAAATATTAAATAACAAGTATCGGGAGGAATTTCCATGTTGGAAAATATCTTGCTATTTTCAGGTTTTGTTTGAACTTATATCATCATCATCACCATCATCATCATTATCGTCGTCGTCATCGTCATCATAGTCATTATCGTCAACGTCATCGTCGTCTCCACGTCGTCATCATCATCATCATCATCATCATCATCATCATCATCATCCTCGTTATCGTCGTCGTCATCGTCATCATCGTCATTATCGTCAACGTCATCGTCGTCTCCACGTCGTCGTCGTCATCATCATCATCATCATCATCATCATCATCATCATCATTATCGTCGTCGTCATCGTCATCATCGTCATTATCGTCAACGTCATCGTCGTCTCCACGTCGTCGTCGTCATCATCATCATCATCATCATCACCATCATCATCATTATCGTCGTCGTCATCGTCATCATAGTCATTATCGTCAACGTCATCGTCGTCTCCACGTCGTCGTCGTCATCATCATCATCATCATCATCATCATCATCATTATCGTCGTCGTCATCGTCATCATCGTCGTTATCGTCAACGTCATCGTCGTCTCCACGTCGTCGTCATCATCATCATCATCATCATCCTCGTTATCGTCGTCGTCATCGTCATCATCGTCATTATCGTCAACGTCATCGTCGTCTCCACGTCGTCGTCGTCATCATCATCATCATCATCATCATCATCATCATCATTATCGTCGTCGTCATCGTCATCATAGTCATTATCGTCAACGTCATCGTCGTCTCTACGTCGTCGTCGTCATCATCATCATCATTATCGTCGTCGTCATCGTCATCATCGTCATTATCGTCAACGTCATCGTCGTCTCCACGTCGTCGTCATCATCATCATCATCATCATCCTCGTTATCGTCGTCGTCATCGTCATCATCGTCATTATCGTCAACGTCATCGTCGTCTCCACGTCGTCGTCGTCATCATCATCATCATCATCATCATCATCATCATTATCGTCGTCGTCTTCGTCATCATCGTCATTATCGTCAACGTCATCGTCGTCTCCACGTCGTCGTCGTCATCATCATCATCATCATCATCATCATCATCATCATCCTCGTTATCGTCGTCGTCATCGTCATCATCGTCATTATCGTCAACGTCATCGTCATCTCCACGTCGTCGTCGTCATCATCATCATCATCATCATCATCATCATCATCATTATCGTCGTCGTCATCGTCATCATCGTCATTATCGTCAACGTCATCGTCGTCTCCACGTCGTCGTCGTCATCATCATCATCATCATCATCATCATCATCATCCTCGTTATCGTCGTCGTCATCGTCATCATCGTCATTATCGTCAACGTCATCGTCGTCTCCACGTCGTCGTCGTCATCATCATCATCATCATCATCATCATCATCATCATCATCCTCGTTATCGTCGTCGTCATCGTCATCATCGTCATTATCGTCAACGTCATCGTCGTCTCCACGTCGTCGTCGTCATCATCATCATCATCATCATCATCATCATCATCATTATCGTCGTCGTCATCGTCATCATCGTCATTATCGTCAACGTCATCGTCGTCTCCACGTCGTCGTCATCATCATCATCATCATCATCATCATCATCATCATCATTATCGTCGTCGTCATCGTCATCATCGTCATTATCGTCAACGTCATCGTCGTCTCCACGTCGTCGTCGTCATCATCATCATCATCATCATCATCATCATCGTCGTCGTCGTCGTCTTCTTCGTCATCATCGTCGTCGTCGTCACAATCAACATCAACAGCACTGATCGGTTGAACTGTGACCTTTCCGGATGCTTGCCTGCCAGGGACTGACGGTTGAGTTTTCTTCAAGCCACCAGGTAAGCTGGTTAGCGATCATTCTTTCAAGAAGTTTCCCCATAGTTGAGGTTAAGGCGATTGGTCGATAACTCCCTACATCTGCCGGATCTTTCCCTTTTTTGAGGAAGGAAATGACGGTTGCTGTTCGCCACAACTGAGAGCGGCATCTCTCCATCCAACTACTGTTGAGAATGGTGAGTAGTTTGATTTTTGCCGATATGGTCATGTGTTTTAGTAGGTTGGGTGCGTTCTCGTCTGGACCAGCTGCTTTATGCGTCTTGATTTTTTTCAGGGCAGCTATCAATTCACCGAGGGTAAAGGCTTCTTCAATCTGTTGTCGCGGGCGGCCGAGCCGTAGGCCTTTCATTTCTTGCTTAAGCTCTCGAGCAATCTTTCTGGTTGGTTTAGAACTCTTCTTTCCGCTGATGGCGACTCTTGCACGAAAGCCGAAGTCTTCTCTCGGTCACTGGCGTAGACGTCACCGTTGTACGTCAAGGAGAGATCAGTGCCTTCGATTGTCTCAATTCAACGCAGATGGGTTCCAATCGTTGCAGCGCCTTCGCACCACCGCTACATTCTTCGATTTCAGCAAGGTGTTTGATCGTGTCTGGAGAACCGGACTACTGCAGAATATGCTGAGGTTAGGCGTTCCCCTACGTTTCATCGACTGGCTCTCGACTTGGTTTACTAACTGTACAGCCAGAGATCGCATCAATACCACAACCGACAGAAGTCCAAGGTGTAGTCCTCACCCCCATACTTTTTACCATCTACATCAATAGTCTCTTCGACCAATTCCATCAAAATACTCACATCAGTGCCCATGCTGATGACTTGGGGATTGCATGCAGGGGCAAGAAGAAAGAAGACGTCGCGGTTGCTCTACAGAAAGAAGTAGACAAGGTGGCCTTGTAGAGTTAAAATGCAAGATTAACGTTAATACTTCTAAGTGCGAGACCAGCTTCTTCAGCATAGACAGCGCGGAATCAATATCAACGGAGCACTCCTAGCCCACAATCCCAATCCTGAATTCCTTGGAGTCACCTACGACCGACAACTCACCTTCGGCGAGCATGTCAGTAACATCTGTCGTACGATACAGGGGCGAAATAATCTGCTCCGTGCCTATCCGGCACCCCCTGGAGATGACATAAGGCAGATCTCCGTCAGGTCTACACTGCGATTCAACGCAGCCTAGCAGAATATGCAGCGCCAGCCTGGACACCCTGGTAGTCAGCCACAAACATCGGCAAACTCGAGGGACTGATCACCAAACAAATACGCTCGACTCCTACCGAAGCGGTCCATGCAAAAGCCGAATTACTAAGACTTGCATCTCGCTTTTCTACCCTCTCACTCCTCAAAGCAGATGCATCAGCAAACCTACCGCAAGTTGATGAGCATTATAAAGTTCTGAACACCTACACCCATAAACGACTCAAGCGGACATACTGGAGAAGTCAACAACTCCCAACCTTAGCACGGCTGAACATGGTGCCCCCCTCTCCAACGCACGGCGTCCACCTCTGCAATGGGGAAATCCCCCTTCCCATACTGCCGTCTACACTCCCACAAGGAAGCAGATGCCCGTCGATGTACAACTGCTGGCAGCTCAACAAACACTTGCCAGCCTACCCAAGTCCCCTGACGTTACACTGATGGATCGTCTTGTGAAGGCACAACCAACGGTGGCACCGGTGTGGTGGTGCTGATACACGATGCGGTGGTCCACGAGTGGCACGCCCCGACTGGTGCTCACAGCAGCTCATTCGACTCCGAGAGAGCAGCATTTAACGAAGACCTCCGATGGCTACAGTCCAATGACAACTGGGCCTCCGCAGCAACAGTCTCCGATTGCAAATCATTGGTTGAAGCGCTAGACAACCCATTCCCCGCAGACCCGACAATTAGAGAATTGCAACAAACAGCAGCCCTTGTAGCAATTCAACACCCCCGTCTGAAGGAAGTCTTAACGAAGAAACCGGATGAAAGAACCGAAGCAGCCCCCTCAAAGGCAAACTTCACAGACATGATACGCTTCCGTAGTGCTCATCATCCGGCACTCAGGTGGTGGCAAAAAATGGCAGGACTAAGCGACACAGATCAATGCAGACTCTGTAATGAGGAGGTGGAATCTGTAGAAAATCTCTGGCTGAGATGTCCGGCCGTGATGGTGGAACGCTATATCCGCCAACTAGGGGTTACAATGGATGAGATGATTCATCTCCCTTCCGCGGCTCTAGCGCTTCTGAGAGTTATCCTCAGGCGCTTGAGGTGACTACCACCACCACCACCAACAACAACAACAACAGCAGCGGCAGCTCCTTCATCATCGTCATCGACTTTGCCTTTCATCGTTTCGTGATCGATTAAATGCGTGGGGTCGATGTAATTGACTTCCCCACCTCATATTTGCTCGCCTTGCGTCAAAATAATCGTTCAAATTCTGCCAGTTTCCACTTTGCCTTTCATCCTTTAGGGGTCGATAAAATAAATACCAGTTACGTACTTGGGTCGATCTAATCGATTTATCCCCTCCCCCAAATTTGCTTGCCCTGTACTAAAAACCTTAAACTATTATTTTTCTACCTTTTTAATAGTTTCTATTAGAATCGTTACTACGCCGGGCAAAAATACTGAGCGGCACCTCATCCATCTTCCTTTTCTGAGTTCAGATTCCGCTGAGGTTGATAAATAAGTACCAATTAAGTCGATTACATCGACACACCTTTTACCCCGAAATTGCAGGCCTTGTGCCAAAATTTGAAACGAATATTTTAAAGAGTGGTAATAAATGTTTTACAAGGTACTGAGTATTATACGAAGCCACCAAATAGCAATTCGCGGTTTTTCATATGATGATGTAATAAAATACACGGAAGAAAGAATGTTACATTGATTTTATGGGTAAATTATAAACTTTTAGTGGAATTTCGTTATTCTTCCTGTTGTTTAGCCCTGGGTCGGAAGCATTCCAGATGTGAGCAACACCTTTGTTTCCTGGAGTGTTCTATCTAATACTGCATTATCTGCAATCGCCTCTCCATCTTGTTTGCTTTGTTTACCTTTGATTTTGTCTCTGTTTTTCAAGACTGTACAGAATGTATATCGTGAGGGACATATGTCTGCTATTTTCACCAGATGGAACAACTTTATAAAAATTCCACCCTGAACTGTTGTTTCGTTCTTCGAGTGTCGTAGAGCAATCGCTTGGTAAGCCGAGGCTGGAAAAAGAAAGAGTGCGCGCGTGAGAGATTTCAATTCGGATAACCTTAACCCTAAACCTAACATTAACCAGTCTTCTGCTTGAATTCATTGAACATGTTTCTCACGTTGCGAAAAACTGCCCTTTCCTTGTTGGCCTTTGTGACGATCGCAAAAACAAGTAGCCGAAAATATACTTTCCTAAAATTAAGATGGTTTTAAAACTTTTTTAAGTTGTCCATCATTATAATGAATGAAGACGAATTATACACCCGGGACAGAAATAGCAAAATTTCTATGATTATTTCTAGGCTGACCGGCTGGTATTTCTCAGTTAATCAACCACTGCACCATACCCACTCATACCCGAAGACGTGTCAAAGTGTTGTCATCTGCCTGTTGGCTCTACTCCTGCAACTCAACTTGATTTCGAGCCGGGTCATCTGCTGCTGGAGAGGACCGATCAGGTAAAGGACCTGGGTATCTTGGTGGATTCCTCCTTTTCGCCTTCGGCCCAGTGCGTCCATGCTGCCAACAAAGCACGCGGAATTCTGTTCTTGATTCGACGGTCATTCGGAATGCTCAGAGCAGCCATATTCCTACCACTCTATGTCACGCTGGTGAGACCCATATTGGAGTATGGGATTCAAGCCTCTTCTCCTTATCTCCTCAAAGACATACAGCATCTCGAAAGAGTCCAGAAGCTGGCTACCCGCATGGTTCATGGTCTCAAAAATTTGTCCTACGAAGAAAGGCTGAGGACGCTCGACCTTTATTCTCTAGAAAAACGCCGCCGCCGTGGTGATCTCATTCTAGCCCACAACATTATAAGCGGAAATTGTAACCTCTCGAAAGAGCTGTTCTTCACTCCTGCTCCAGAGCGTCGGCTGCGGGGTCATTCCGAAAAGCTCTACCTGCGACGATTTCATCTCAATCGAAGGAGAGGAGCTTTCTCCGTCCGGGTTGCGGATCCGTGGAACAAGCTGCCAGACGAGATGGTGAAGATGCCGACGACCGCTTTGTTCAAAGCCTCCCTGGACCTCAAGTGTCCTGAACTCTTTACATGAACACCACCCTGTACTTAACTCCATGTCCCCCTACATGGCCTTGCTATTTGCTTTTGAGCCAAATTAACTAACTAACTAACATTTCTACGATCGATTGCTATAATGAAGTTTGTTTCATCACCTGTTGTGTTCTTCTTCTTCTTCTTCTTCTTCTTCTTCTTCTTCTTTTCTTCTTCTTCTCTTCTTCTTCTTCTTCTTCTTCTTCTTCTTCTTCTTCTTCTTCTTCTTCTTCCAATCAGGACTCACGCCATTAGCTCTAATTCGAGCCTATTCTAAGCTACTAAGAATGCGTGTGGCAGTTTGAAGATCCACCCACCACACGCCATAGACTGGCGGTTGCACGGGCGTAAAAGCTACGTTGTTATCCCCATAACGGTGGCTTTTAACGGGTGGAGAGCCGAACCATCCTGGAATACAGAGGATTCGCAATCTAGATTAGGGCCTGAAAGTTTACCACACCACAGTGGGTTGCACCATGGTTCCTCTGCTTTGTGGAAGAAGTAGGAAGAAAGAGTGAGAGAAACTTGTGGTGAAAGAGTACAGCAGGGTTCACCACCACCACCCGCCGGAGCCGCGTGGAGCTTAGAAGAAGAATTGGAAGAAGAAAACAAGAAGAAGAAGAAGAAGAAAAGAAAAAGAAGAATAGAAAAGATAAAGAAGAAAGAATGAGAGAACAAGAACTGGAAAAAGTAGAACAACAACAAAGAACAAGGAGAAGAGAAGAAGGAGAAGAAGAAGAAGAGAAGAAGAAGAAGAAGAGAAGACAAGAAGAAGAGAAAAAAAAGAAGAAAAAGAATTGGAAGAACAAGAACTGGAAAAAGTAGAACAACAACAACAAGAAGGAGAAGAAGGAGAAGAAGAAGAAAGAGAAGAAGAAGAAGAAGAAGAAGAAGAAGAAGAAGAAGAATTTGGAAGAAGAACAAGAACTGGAAAAAGTAGAACAACACAACAAGAAGGAGAGGAAGAGAAGAAGAAGAAGACGAAAAACAATTGAAGAAGGAGGAGGAGAAGGAGGAGGAGAAGGAGGAGGAAGAAGGAGAGGAGAGAAGAAGAAGCAGGAGGAGGAGGTGGGGGAAATGGGGTGGAGGAGGAGGGGATAAAAGAAGAAGAAGGAGGAGGAGTGTAGAAGAGGATACGATGACGGTGACGGTGACGACGACGACGTTGGTGATTATGATGATGACGATGACGATGATGATGATGATGATAACGACATGGAGGGGATGGGAAGGGTGAAATGAGATCATGACTTTCAAAGATGTTGTAAAGCCTCGGCTTGCCCTTAAATCCAGGACTATGCCACAGTCAACAAGATGAGCTGAAGAACGGCAAGTTGCTCCTGACAATCGATCAGCATACTTACTCGGAAGCCAGGAATCTCCGAAAATCAATGACATTAACGCTTTTCTATATATCATCAACGAAGAGTCAACGAATTCTCCAAGCAAAGACTCTTGGCCCTAGTTAGATCACCTGACACAAGCAGAACCTGAGAATTTCCCTCCAGTAGAAGAGTAAGTGATGATACTCTAATCTCTACAGACGAAAACCGGATGAAGCCATGAGGATCTTACTCTAATATATGACGAACGTGATGAAGAGGTTCAAAATTCTGTTTAGACATTTCACGGATACATTCATACACATAAATGCGCCAACACACACACACACACACACGCACACACCAACACATATTCTCTCTATACACACACTGAAATATACATAATATTATATATATATATATATATGTATATATATATATATAAATTTTAGGAATATTATTTCTAGCTTACAGGGAAAAATTCAATTCAGAAATACTAAATCAAATTTCACAAAATATAATATATATATATAAATTAGAAAAAACCACCTTTTGTCAATTCAAAATGAACTATTAAATTACACCATCTAGAAAATTACGTATAATAGAAATATTAAACATAAAATAACAATAATATACCGATGATTAGGTAAATTGCAAAATAATAAATAAAATGTATATATTTGGTAGAATAACGACACGTGTTTCGTGGCTATTTTTAAGAAATGATTATAGTAAAAAAATTAATAGTAGTAGTAAAATCACTTTGATATAAATATAGCCACTCCTCAGGTTAAAAAAAATAAACTACAATAATAAAATAATTAATTATTAAAAATACGTAAATAATCTTTTAAAATATAAATATATTCTTTAAAATATATATATATAATATATATATATATATAAGATACTAATATACATTAAGTGAAATCTAAATACTAATATACACAATGCTAGCACAGCCATTTATATTGTAATCAAAATCAGAAATGATTCAAATATAGACAAACTCATTAAATAAACTAACTATATAATTATATAATTAATATATATGTGTAGTTTCTATAGATTTAATATATAACTCAATAATATAGTTGACCAAATATCAATTAATATAAAACCTAATTTACCTAAATTTAATACTACTTATAAATATACCACCTAATTATTAAATAATATATTGTCTAACAAAAATTAATTCTCAAATTAAATTATATGTAATACATTAGATCCCTTTATAAAAATAATAATAAATAGATATCATAATTAATAATATATAAATGATATAATGGCGAAAATTATTTACTAATGAAAAGTAAGAAACACATCTAAGCCCCATAAATTAAAGAAATGTGCAAAAATATATTAGAACAAATGAACAATACACTATGAAGACATTCAGCTACAACCGACAGTCCACTACAAATCCAGTCAATGACAATAATAATAATAACAACAACAATCAAACTCAATAAAATACAAGTTCCAAATAAAATTGATAAACAAACAATGTTACGAAGTTTATCTATTAAATTAATCTATCTGGATTTTAAATGTATAAAAATAGGTTTTAGCTTCTTATTAATATACCCAATGTTGTTACTAGTCATGAATAATATAATAAAAAAAAGGAAATGGTTCAAATAGACCCAAATCCATTATATAAAATAACTATATTATTAATATATATGTAGTATCTATAGATTTAATATTTCACATGATAATAAAGTTTAACATAATATTAATTAATATAAAAACTAATTTACTTAAATGTAATACTACTTAATAAGAATATTACCTAATTATTAAATAATGTACAGTCTAACGAAACTAATTCTCAAATTAAATTATATGTAAAACGTTAAATCCCTTTTTAAAAATAAATAGATATCATAACTATTAACGATCGTATATAATAACTATCAAGAAACTATAAATAAATAATATTTCAACAACAATAATAATAATAACAATAATAATACTGATTTCAAACCCTAAAACGATTCAAAATCCAAATGAAATAGATAATAATAAATGTAACTTAGCTTGTACACACATACATATAAAGATCAATACATACGTACGTACATATATATACATGCATAAAAAAATGTATATATGTATATATATATATATCTATATATATATATAATGTTTGTATGTATATATATAATGTTTGTATGTATATTATTATATAGTCAAATAAGGGTGAAAACAATTGAATATTAATTAATAACATCAATTTAAAAACACCAAGTGGCCTAGCGTATAAAGACTGAGATTCAGTAAATATTATTAATACAAAACTATGAGAGAGAATCCAGTATGTGGACGCTTTGCGTATCTATATCTAGCGTTAGAGCGTCCACATAGTGGATTCTCTCTCATAGTTTTGTGTATATATATATATATATATTATATTATATATATATATATATATATATATATAATATATATAAGTTTGTATGTATATATATATATACATGTATGTATGATTATTTATATAAGTATTAGGTGTATCTGTTTCCACCCCCCACCCCACCGTCGCTTGACGACCGATGTTTTTGTATTTATCTCCCCGAAACTTAGCGGCTCGGTAAAAGAGACTGATAGAATAAGACCTGGGGTAGGTTTCTTTGACTAAAAGGCGGTGTTGCAGTATGACCGCAGTCAAATGACTGAAACAAGTAAAAGAATATAAGAATAAGTATAAAAGGATATGCATACATACATACAAAACATACACACATACATACATACACATACATATACATACATACATGCATACATACATACATGTATGCATACATGCATACATACATACACTCACACATACATACATACACACACACATACATACATACATCCATACATACATCCATATACACATACATACATACATGCATACATACATACATACACACACACATACATACATACATACATACATACATACATACATACATACATACATACATACATACATGCATACATACATACATACATACATACATACATGCATACATGCATACATGCATACATACATACATACACACATACATACATACATACATACATACATACATACATACATACATACATGCATACATACATCCATACATACATCCATATACACATACATACATACATGCATACATACATACATACATACATACATACATACATGCATACATACATCCATACATACATCCATACATACATACATACACACATACATACATACATACATACATACATACATAGTTTCTTTTCAGTCCATTCCTTGATGGCTTTTGGCTACACTGCTCGTAGCGTAAATTTAGTTCGTGTCAACTTGCTGTATTGGTCAGACCAAACCAGATTCGGAAAAACTTAACTAGTCCATTGTTGTACTTCACAACGATTCTACATGAGAACAAGGACTTCTCCCGGTAGGTGCTAATCACCAAACCCAAATATTAGTTCGAGCTAATTGTTTCCCTTGTCACTAGCTCGTATTCCTTCAGTTGGCGTCCATTACTTCGATCTCCATGGTAATGTCATCTGCATGCGCTGGGTTAGTTTCGTATCATCGACACCTCCACCTTTGCCCTGGTAGATGGAGTTTCGGTATATGCAGAAATTTTGGAAGCGGACACTTTTATCTAATTGAGCATGGTGTTCAAAACAGTTTCGATGAGTGGTCATTTAATCTGAACATAGAGTTGATATCACTTTGCATTGTAATGATCCAGTCTTCGAAAATGTTGCCGAGTCGGGTTTCTACCGAAGGGTCGACAAGCATCGCTGATTTGACACTATCAGATGTATTTGGCTGTCAAAAATTCCTCAGTGCCCCATCCATTCCACGCCTGTTTCATATCCTTTCAACGGTATACTGTATCAGGTAGATGTATCTGTTTGTTTCTCGCAGGTATACACGCTTGTAACCAGTGACGAGGTTAAGCTCCAGGCTGTTTGAAAGCACAGTTATCAAAATCTCGAAGTCAATGTCCAGCAGAGATAAGGGCAGTAAATTCCCAATTATATCTCCCGTTTCCAGGCCCTTCTTCAGCAACTCTATCTTTGCTCGGCTAACGTTTCTAGTATGCTTACATTTTGGAAATATGTGTGTCAAAAGAAACAGAGGGGGTAAACAAATCTGCCGTTTAGCCATAAGGCTTGTACGGCAGACAATCCAAACCACCATTAAATTTATTTTTCGTAAAACCTCTCATCGTCAACCGTAATTGAATCGCCAAAATTTATTTTTCGCAGTACTCCACCTCTTTCCTCTTGAGAGCAGGGCAAGCAGACGAAGTATTATTATAACGTCCATAGTCTCCAGTTCAACGCTACACTCCAAACAACTGGAGAAAGTGCTGCTAAGAAACCGTTCAACTTGGAATAGAATAATGGATGCCACTCTAATACACGCAAATATTCGTGTATCAAAGACCTGGTTTAGACTTCGTTTACAAATCTTGTCTTTATTTTACTTGAACGTCTTGTGCGATCTTGTATCTAATAGCAATCACTTTAACTCTAACACTGTAACCTTCATATTTTGAGTCGAAGAAATGAAGAAATAGCGCTGTTTTCATTGCTAGCATGACAATCTCGATGCCATTCCTTATCGCTTCTAATTTGCTGACTAGTAATTCTCTCCAATCTATTGTTCACTATTACTACTTCTTAGCTTTACCCTATTGATTCTACAATGGTTCTCTGTAGGCAATATATGAAAAAAGAAAGAAAACACAAACGCTCAGAATATTACACACACACACACACACACACACAAACACACACACACACAAACATACACACAAACACACATACACACGCAGACATGCATACGCACGCACACACATGCACACACTCACTCACCTAATCACACATAAACACATACAAACACATACGCACGCTCACACATATGAACATACATAAAGTACACTCATACATACAATCGTACAAGCATATGTACATACATATCTATACGCACATACGCACATATATTATGCATACATACATGCCTATATATATTTGTATATGTATGTGTGTGTGTATGGTATGAGGTAGGTGGATCTGTTTCTTTCTCGTACGGTATATGCGTGTATATATGTGTGTGTACGTGCGTGCGTATGTGTGTATGTGTGTGTGAGTGTGTGTGTGTGTGTAAATGTACACACACGTATGTATATAATAAAGAAGACACCCTGAGAATAAAAGAAAAGCTTATGCAAATGCTATGAACGAAAGCCTACGGGATAAGACGTCTCAAAAAGAAAAGATCTGTTTCTTCCACGAAAACATGGTAGTTGAATGAAACAGAGACATTTATTAAAGAAAAAAAGCATAATACACTGGATGACACGCCAACAACAACAGAAGTTCAACAATACTGACTGGGGTGGGGAGTAATATGTAATAACAGTTTTCGGTGTGATCAAAAGAGACAATTTATCAGAAAAGAGAAAAGGATTAAAACATACAATAGCGTGGTAAACATCGCCTACCATAACTAGCAAGGTATTCACTGACACATTAAAAGTTACTTACAGCTGGAGAGCCCTTTGGATTGACAAAGTCCCAAATTTCTGGCTTAAACACCAAACCAGTATTTGTGAAATTGTAGCAGCGGCAATCAATGAACTAGAAAGCACACCGGAGTCAACAACTCGGTGATTTCTGTGGAAGAGGACAATATTGATTTCCTAAGACAAAAATACGGGAGACTCAAAAACCTACAGACCCATGTTATTTCCCAACAACCTACAAAACCATTACATCTATATTCTATAATAAATATACATCTC
>NW_021836850.1:5000-12500 GCF_006345805.1 Octopus sinensis | reverse complement strand
TAGGTAACAAGGGGCGTGGCATGGGCAATCGTCCGTATGCTTTGTTTTTGTCCATAATGTGTGTGAGTGTGTGTTTATGTTTGTATGTATATATATATATTGGCTTGCATGATTGTATGTATACGTTTACGTGTACAAGTTTTGGCATGAACGTTTATATCTCAGTTCTTGCATGTATGTGTTTGCATGGTTTTGCATCTATCTACGTGTTTCTATGCGTATATGTATGCATGTGTGCCTATATGTATTATGTGTGTATGTGTGTGTGCGTGGGTTTGTATGTACATATATACATATATATATATATATATATATATCTATATATAATATCTATATATATATATATATATATATATATATATCATATATATATTTGTGTATTATATATATATATATATATGTATGTATATATAAATATATCTGCACATATGTGTGTGTGGTAGGATATATATATATGTGTGTGTATATACACATGTACATATATGTGTCTTTGTGTGGTGTGTGCGTGTATATGTGTATATACATGCATGTATGTATGTATATATGTATGCATGTATGTATCTGTGTATTTATGTACATCACTCTATGTACGCGTACAAGTATACACATATATGAGTGTGTATCTGTGTGTACAAGTGTGTATGTGCGTGTGTGTACGCGTATGTCTGAGTATAAATATGTGTTCAGATGTGTGCGTGTAAATGTGACTTTATTTAGAAATGTTTCTGTGTAAGTGAACATTTGATTTTCTTACATTAATTTACATGTTTATTTATGAATATATATCAATACTTATATAATTGTGTGTGTGTGTAAATGCTTGTGTATACTGAGGAGCATATAGTATAAAATAGTGTTTGAAAGTTCTTATTTACATCAGGAATGTTTACAGTTAATAACAGATAATCTATACATGTTTGTGAGTTTGTGTATTTAGTTTCCTCTGTTTGGGTATAAAAGTGTCAATTTTTCGGTGCTGCTCTCCGTTCTGTGCAGTTATATGTTCAACGCCATCTATCGGCTGGTCATATGAATACTGTCACTATTACACCGCCTGATGAACGATACAGTTCTTGAAACAGAACGTTCTATGGTGGGACAGTGGCCACTTTGACCAATGGCGGATATTGCCTTTACATGTAGCAGAAGAAACCTTTCTCGTCTATTTGTCACCCACTATAGTCATTTCTGGTATCTTCCAATAATTCGCAATATATGTATCAATATTTATTGAACTATTATTCTGAAAAGTACTTTGCTAACAATAATTATGACGTACATTGTGGAGTACGTATATGACTTATTAACCATCTTCCGTGAATATGTGTGTGCGTGTTTACATGAATATATGTGTGCGCACATCTCACTCTTTCTCTCCTCTCTCTCTCTCTCTCTCTCTCTCTCTCTCTCTCTCTCTCCCTATATATACACATATATGTATGTAAGACTAGATGCATGCATTTATACGTGCATGTCTGGTAATTTTTATGCTTGTGTGAGTGTCTATATGTGTATGTGCAACTCAATTATATTCTATGAAGAAGGTGACAAACGATTGTTTAATTGCATAAAGGGTAGCCGTGCCTAAATATTTTACAATACGAAGGAGTAACTGTGTGGTGAGTACCTTGCCTCCCAACCACATGGTTCTGGGTTCAGTCCCACTGCGTGGCACCTTAGGCAAGTGTCTTCTGCTATAGCATCGAGCCGACCAAAGTCTTGTGAGTGGATTTGGTAGACGGAAACTGAAAGAAGCCCGTCATATATGTATATGCGTGTTTGTGTGTCTCTGTTTGCCCCCCCCCCTCCAACATCGCTTGACAACCGATGCTGGTGTATTTAGGCCCCGTAACTTAGTGGTTTGGCAAAAGAGACCGATAGAATAAGTACTAGGCTTACAAATAATAAGTCCTGGAGTCGATTTGCTCGACTAAAGGTGGTACTCCAGCATGGCCGCAGTCAAATGACTGAAAACAAGTAAAAGAGTACGCTTGAAAAAAAGGAAGTCTCGTATTCCAAAGCCACTCTGCATTAACAAACAACAAAAACACACTGACTATATATGGCGGTGCCTTGTGAAAGCTACATAGGCGCAGGAGTGGTTGTGTGGTAAGTAGATTGCTCATCAACAACATGGTCCTGGGTTCAGTCCAACTGCGTGGCACCTTGGGCTAGTGTCTTCTACTATAGCCACGGGCCGATCAAAGCCTTGCGAGTAGATTACAAAGGCTTACAAAGAATAAGACCTGGGGTCGATTTGCTCGACTAAAGCCGGTGCTCCAGCATGGCCAAAGTCAAATGACTGAAACAAGTAAAAGAGTAAAAAGAGTAAAGAGGGTGAGCATATAATAGGTAGGGCTAAAATCCGAGAGTCTGTAGTTCTATGTCAGGCATGAGGACGACAATGTTCGGCTCTTACAGCGCATGTAGTTACTCTTTGCTTTCTAAGTAAATCTACTACGTCCTACTTGCATTAGTTCAGTATGAACTTGAAGTCGGAATGCCAACAGCTACAAGAAATACCGCAAGCCAACGCATCAGGCTAACAATATCACCGACCCACAGTCACAGACTGGTACATTATTTATCGCCACTGGAAGGTAGCAAGAACTGAACTCAGAACGTAAGGCAGCAGAATAAACACAGCAATACATTTTGTCTGGCTCTTTGATGCTTCTGTCAATTCGGCACCAGCGTTTTCCATAGTTTTGTTTCTCTATATATATGTGCGTGTTTATTTCTATGCCTATGTGTGTGTATGAATACGAATACGAATGCATGTACATGTGTTTGTCTATGTATGTATTCGTGTCTCTGTGAATGTGTTCTTCTATGCATTCGTGTTAAAGTGCTTTCTGTACGTAAGTGTTCAATAAATGCATATGTATGTGTGTTTGCGTGTATTTATGTGAATTTGAGAATCTATGTTGGAGTTTATGTGCGTGCAATCGTGAATAAACGTGTATATGCATGTATGTGGATGTGATGTGCGTGCATGTGCACATACGTGTGTGAGTGTGAGTGTGTGTCTGTGTGTGTGCGCGTGTGTATGATTGAATATATTTGGTGAAATTATGGCCTGTTCTGAGTGTCTGTGCGTAACATATGCTGTCAATGAGCGTTTTCTGATCATAGACAGCATATCAATATGGTAAACGTTGTCTTTTATCTTATCTACTTTTTTAATACTCCGTGCATAAGTAGTTTTCCATTTATTTATTATTATTATTTTTGTTTTTGTGGAGTATTTTTGCCATTCTTCATCCACACACACCAGGATTATACGCATACATATATATGTACGTACATACATGCGTGTATATATGTATGTGTGCATTTATATATGTCTATATATTTGCATATATATATATATATATATATATGCACATATATATATGCACACACACATATACATATATATATATACAAATATATAGACATATATATACACACACCATACATAACTATACACACACATATATGTGTGTGTGTGTGTGTTTGTGTATGTATGGTGACCATAAACTCTGGATCCACTAGTATCACTACTTGTTATTTTCTTCCGCAGATTGTGTATTAGTTTGTCCGTTTTGCCTACGTATACAAACTTTACGATATTTGAAACGTGAAATAAATAGTTTTATTAAACATGCATTTTAGCCTCGCTATGAATAAAAAGTGATCGATGTGTTTATTTTCTGGTTTTGTTACAACTTTCATTGGAGAATGTTTATCCAACTTCTACCCACAGGCAGATTAGTAGCTTATAGATAGACAGTCTAAGTTGCATAACAGCACTTGTGTTAACAACATGATTTAATGCATTCATTTACTCGTTTGCTACACAGCTTCTCTGGATAATTTGAAGTATAGGGTATTCACTCTAGTTAGCCTACTGTGAAACAAAGTAGCTACATCGTATTTTTGACACATCCATATTTGCAGAACATCTGCGCGCGCGCGCAAGTGTGTGTGTGTGTGCACGCGTATGTCTGAGTGTTTTGTTTATCTTTTGTGCTATTTTTCTCTCTCGAACACTTAAACATTTTATGAAATGGCGGACTTCTTCAACAAATATAGGCCGTTATGCAACTGTATAATTAAGATTAGAAGTTTTCTGAGCAAGGAAAAAAAAGATGTCTTTAACTTATCTCTTTTGAGTAAATTGTTCACATTAAATAAAACAACGGGACTACAACAACGTATTTCTGTCCCAGATAACTATGTTTGGTCTAACGTGTTTCTATTCGGGTGAAATTTTGATTGGAATGATTCATCAAATTGTTGTATTGTTGTATATTCTATTTGTGAAAACTTTATGTGAGCATCGTTCGAAGATGATGCCTAAATGGTAAAAGTTACCATTTAGGCATCATCTTCGAACGAAGTTCATCTGTTGATTTTATCTGTTATGACTTGCATAAATCTAGTGATATATACGATGTCTCATTCGCATGTGTGGAGTTTTAACGTATCATATTTTCCATATTAATAAATAGCTTTCGGAAACAATTTATAGACCTAAGTCGACAACCACAAACTCTAACGTGTTGGATGTAACTGTTAATAGTCCAATAGGAAATGAGCACCAGGTCGAAGTTCTAATCAATTTACTTTTTACATAATCACAGCAAAGCGTTTTGGTTTTTTTGTTTGTTTGTATTTGTTTGTTGTAGTACGTGGTTGTTGCTTGGCGTGTTGTGTTTATTTTACCGATTATTATTTCTATATCCAAAAGTTCGGCCAGAAGGATAGGCGGCAGTGTGATAAGAAGCTTACTTCCCAGGCAGATGGTCCCGGAGTCAGTCCCACTGCGTGACACCTTGGGCAAATGTTTTCTGCTATAGCCTCGGGCCGACCAACTCCTTTTGAGTAGATTTGGTAGACGGAAACTGAGAGAAGTTCGTTGTGTACGTGTCAGTGTGTATGTAAGTGTGTGTGTGTGTCTTTGTGTCGGTGTTTGTACCCACCCTCTCGACCGCTTGATAACCGGTATTGATGTGTTTACATCCCTGTAACTTAACAGTTCGGCTAAAAGGCTAGGATCAAAAAGAATAAATACTGGGGGCGATTCATTCGACTAAAGTCCTTCAGCATGGCCGCAGGCTGATGACTGAAATAAGTAAAAGATAAAACGTATACATAGGAGAGAGAGAGAGAGAGAGAGAGAGAGAGTGTGTGTGTGTGTGTGTGTGTGTATGTAAGTATACATGTTTGTACATATGTATACATGCATGCAGTTATGTACGTATGTATGTATTTAATAAAATCTGAATTTACAAGAAGATACAAGTAGATTCAGTTTATTGGATGCAATATGAGAAGAAAAGCGTTACTCTCTTAGTGACAACCGAAAAACCGACTGGAGGGAAACCCAATGAAGACTATGAGACCAGATTCTCCGAACCCTTACTAGTTTGTGTCAGCACTGCCGCCCCAGCAACATCTTGATTGCCAATGCCTGCAAGCATGGCACCCGAACAACGTGTATGTATTTATGTAACCATGTAAGAAGTCATGCTCCTTTAATCTTTTATTTAGGAAACAAAGCCCAATCACTGGATGTATTTAGATAGCATTAACTGTGTAGGAACATATAGACATTTTGAAGTTATGCATATATATATATATACATATTTTTTTTTTTACTAGATTGCGAACAACTAGATTGACAACTAGATGTCAGGTTTTCTAGTAACTTACTTTGTCTGAAATCTCGATTTTTCGTTTTCAGTAGTATAATTTATACAATTGGCATTCTTTTGAGGTCGATAAATTAAGTACCAGTGAAACATTGGGATCGATGTAATCGATTAGTCCCCTCCCCACAAATTTCAGGCCTTGTGCCTCTTTAGTAGACAGGGTTATTTATGCACTTGATAACATAATCACGTGCACTAACAGTTATGGGTACAAATGTAAATTTATAATCAGTATAGAGAAACTTTTGAAGCAAGTATTCTATTTTTTTCACTGGTTTTTCAAGCTTGATTCCCAACAACATAGTACTGGGTTCAGTCCCACTGCGTGGCAACTTGGTTAAGCGTTTTCTACATCAGACTCATGCAAACCAAAGCTTTGTGAGTGGATTTGGTAGACGGAAACCGAAAGAAGCTTGTCGTATATATTGGAATTCATGAAATTTCTACTGAATAATGGCAACAGTTATAAGCGCATCGTATGTGAAAAACGTGAGGTTTTGCGCAAGTGTAAACAAATGGTAGCCATTTTCATGATTTCCACAAACTTTAGTGGGGAGGGGGTCTGTGTCTGTGTCTGTGGGAGTCTGTGTGCTTGTGTGTATGTCTGAATGTCTGTCTGTCTGTCTGTTTGCCTGCCTGTTTGTATCTATGAGCGTTTATTTTTGTCTTTGTTTGTCAACCGGGGTTGGTGTGTTTGCATCCCAGTAACTTAGCGTTTCGGCAAAAGAGTACGATAGAATAAGTACAAGGTTTAAAAATGGAGTATTGAGGTGATTCATTCGAATAAAAATTCAAGGCGGTGCCCCATCATGGCCACAGTCTGAAACAAATAAAGGGTAAAAGATCAAAGATCTACCGGGCATTTCAGCCCCTATAACTTCACCCTTTATATTTTTTTGTACCGGAAAAATACATTCAACCTATTATTATATTTGAATTTCATGGAAATTTTCACGGAAATGTGTCACCAATATTCGTTTATGTACAAGTATTTTCTATAATATATCCCGGGTCTCTTTAGCCCAAATGTCTTTATAAGTCTATGATTATATGGTTTTGCGCAGGCCTGTGTGTAAGTCTAAGTGTACGATGTATGCATATATTTGTATGTGTGTATGTATATATCCATCTTTTTTTTTGCTTCAGTCATTTCACTGCGGCCATGCTGGAGCACCGCCTTTTAGTCGAACAAATCGACCCCAAGATTCATTCTTTGTAAGCCTAATACTTATTCTATCGGTCACTTTCGCCGAACCTCTACGTTACGGGAACGTAGACACAACACCATCGGTTGTCAACCGATGTTGGGATAACAAACATATATATATATACATAAATATATATATACATACATATATACATACATACATACATACATACATACATACATACATACATACATACATACATACATACATACATATATACATGTATATATATGTATATATACATGTTGGTTGGTTGGCATCCTTTTTGTCTCGGGAGACAATGGAGTTGCGCATAAAATAGTCTAGTCCGGCTTTTACATTTCATGTCCTGATACATTTCCTGCTGTGGCTATGTAGTCCTATCCTGGACAAACACTTCCTCTGGCAGGTACCGCAAATGTAGCGAAGACTGTTCCTGGCTGGTTGTAATGTCATAGTTTCTTGTTGACGTCTTTTCTTGTCTTTCCATTTCTCCTCTCTCTCTCTCTCTCTGTCACTACTTTGTATTCCCTCGCCAATCTCCACGGTTGCTGGCAACTGCTTACCAATTGCTAATATTGATGTTGCAGGCCTTCATATCCCTTTTGCAAACA
>NW_021836849.1:10000-35000 GCF_006345805.1 Octopus sinensis | reverse complement strand
CTGCTGCTTTTTGCTGTGTTGGAAGAACTTTCTATGATGATATTTGTGATGATGATGATGTTAATGATGATGGTTTAATTTGATGACAATGACGATGTGGACAAATTCAAATGATAATAATAATAATCCTTTCTACTAGAGGCACAAGGCCTGAAATTTGGAGAGAGGGGACTCGTCGATCACATCAACCCCCAGTTTTTCACTGGTACTTATTTCATCGACCCCGAAAGAATGAAAGGCAAAACCAACCTCGACCGAATTTGAACTCAGAACGTAGCGAAGGGCGAAACACTGCTAAGCATTTCATCCAGCGTGCAAACGATTCTGCCAGCTCGCCACCTTAATAGTAATAATAATAATCCTTTCTATTCTTGGCACAAAACCTGAAATTTGGGGGAGGGGATAGTCGATTACATTGACCCCAGTATTCAACTGGTAATTATTTTATTGTCCCCCAAAGGATGTAAGGCAAAATTGACCTTGGCGGAATTTGAACTCAGAACGAAGTGGCAAACGAAATACCCCTAAGTATTTCGCCCGACGTGCTAACCATTATGCCAGCTCACTGCCTTGATGATGGTGATGATGATGATGATAATCATCATCATCATACTTTCTGTTGTAAACACAAGGCCTAAAATTTTGCGGTAGGAGGCCAGTCAATGTAAGTGACCACAGTGTTCAACTGGTACTTACTTTATCGACCCCGAAAGGATGAAAAGTAAAGTCGAATTCGGTGGAATTTGAATGCGTAACAATAATAATCATGGTTTCTAATTAGGACACGGCTAGATTTGAAACGAACGGTTTAGTCGATTACATCGATCTCAGTATTTGGCCGGCACTTTATATTATCGACTCCGAAAGGGTGACGAGTAGAGTTGACCTCGGCGAGATTTGAGCTCAGAATGCAAAATACTGCAATTTTTAAAGGAGTGACTGTCACTCGGTACCAGCTAACTTAGTGTTTAACTGGCATTTTAATTTATCGATTCCAGAAGGATGAAAAGATAAAGTTGACCTCGGCAGGATTTGAACTTGAAAAGTCGGAACAAATCCCATAAAGCATTTTCCAAATGCTTTAACGATTGTTGAAGATCTGAAAGTCGAAAATATCTCCACTGCCACATCATAAATGGACAAAGTTATATTTTCTTTTGAATATTTTTATGGCTTAGTTATAGGGTCTTTGAAGGGCAGCGTCTTGAAGGATCTTAGGGCAGGCACTCCGTCAGTTATGACAACGAGTTCTCCAGTTGATCCGATCAATAGAACAGCTTACTCGTGAAATTGAAATACAAGTGGCTGAGCACACCGCAGACACGCGTACCCTTAACGAAGTTCTCCGTTGAAATTCGACATGACACAGAATGTGACAAGAATGGCTCCTTTTGAATTATAGGTGTTACTCATTTATGACAGTCAGGTGAACTGGATCAGCATGAAATAACATGTCTTGCTGAAGGACACAACGCACCGCCATGTATCGAACTTCTGACCTTTCCGCTCACAACTATATGCATACACAAACACTGACATATTCGTGTGTATGTGTGTGTTTCGTGTCCATATCCAGTCGTCGTTGTGTATTTGTTAAGATGTAACTGTTGGTTCCACATCTGACATTGTCCAAAATATTTGGTGAATAAAACTCGATAGAAACGGATTTTAAACTCGGGAAGCTTTTTACAGTTGTCGTGACTTGGCGTGCCACGTTATCTGCCTTAGTGTAGCATGACGTCATCTCGTTTGTGATTTATGACGTAAGTTTTTTTCGGCTTTTGTAATTTAAAATTTAGCCAGAAAAGTTAGAGGGGGGCTTTTTTCCTATGGTACCACTGACTGGTCTTAATTCTTGCAATAGAATGGTAAATATAACTTAGTGCGTAACGACAAATTAAATGCAAGACCAAGCAGCAGTTTCATTGAGATTTGATCCTGATTTGCCTGATTCATAATAACAATTTTTTAAAATAAGAACTTTAAAATCTCTGATGTATCAGGTCCAGAAAACACAAGGACCAAAGACCAACTTTTGGACACATAGATGTCTGTAGTCGATCTATATGAATTCGCGGCTATTATACAGACGAAAGTAGTTGTGCTCTATTACGTAGTGAAGAACACGTAATAATAATAATAATAATAATAATAATAATAATAATAATAATAATAATAATGATAATAATAATGATAATAATCCTTTCTGCTATAGGCACAAGGCCTGAAATTTTGAGGGAGGTGGACAATCGATTACATCGACACCAGTACTCAACTGGTACTTGATTTATCGACCCCGAAAGGATGAAAGGCAAAATCGATCTGTTAACTCGCCACCTTAATAATAATGATGATGATGACTGTTATTCATGGTGATGATGATGATGATGATGATGATGATAACTGCAATAACTTAGATCGGCGATAGTGGTGGCTGGTGTTGGCAGGAGGAGCACGATGTCATTATTAAATGATGCAGTGTGTAGCAAGTATTCATCCTTGTCATTATGATTATAATTACCTGGGATTTAGAATGTTCTGCTTGAGGTAAGTTCCAAAAACGAGCGTTTAGTTATTGTAGGTTGTGTGTGGTTTCTGTTGTGCGTGTGCATGTATGTGTGTGCTGTGCTTGTTGTGATGTGCTAAGTTATGAGTGTGTGTGTGTGTGTGAATGTGTGTGTGAGAGAGAGAGGAACGGTGGGTGAAGTTGAAAGACAGACCCCTCCCCACCCCAAAATAACCCGAAAAATACAAAAAGCATGGCTGAATGGTTGTTGTGTAGCAAATAGTTTAGGGAATCATGAGGAAAATGGTTGATGTGTGTGTGTGTGTGTGTGTGTGTGTGTGTGTGTGTGTGTGTGTGTGAGTCTGTGTTGTGTGTGTGTTTGTTTATGAGACCGTTGATTTAGGAAGAATGAAAATGGTGATGAGAGGGCGCTAGATTTCGTCTTGATGTGTTTTTAGAAACAAGAAAATAATGTAATAGAAGTAGGGGTCTTAGTAGCACCAAGTAGTAGGTAAATGGTAGTGGACCCGATTAAACTTGATGTATTGATTAATTAATTAATTGATATTAAAAAAAGAATTGCTCTTAGTAATGCGGTCAACCATTAGCTGACTGATTAAATTGGTGAAGGGAAAAAAAGGCAAGGGAAATAATTCAGAAAAAATTAATTTTAATAGACATTGTGGAGCGCAGAGAGTAGTGAGGAGTCTGTGTCATAATTAGTTGTAGTAGTTGTAGTAGTAATGTTGGTGGTAGTAGTTACGGCCGTAGTTGTTGTTGCAGTATTTGTTCTTTCTATTGTTTAACTCAGGTCTGCATCGAACAGACATATGATCAAAGGCGTTCCATTCACGACCATGCCGTCTTCCTTATTTTAATCAAACGTGCTATGTCTAGAGTTACATTATCCAAGTTGTCATAATAACAAACGAGGGGCTTCGTTGTTGATTAGCTCCTGGTCAGTTCTTCATAGACATATGGACATAGAAAATCCTGTTTTTGTTTTTTTAAAGGCTTGGTATATCTAGGACTACGCCATCAGATATTAGAATGACTATGTCTCGGAGTGACCACTATCATAGAGCAGATCTCTGACAATAGACTATGTCGAATTTTGTTTCGAAAGGCTGGTGTGTCTAGAACTATACTATTAACCTGTCTTATTTGAAAATCGGTGTCTGCTACGAGCAGTCACGTGTCATAGAGCAGGACAAACACCCCAACCGTAACATCCCATTTTCTTTCTTGTTTTATCTAAGGACCACAGCATTATCCAGCGCTTTTATAGTTTTTAAAGACTGTTAGGTGTAATTTGAAAATGATTGTCTTATAAGAGTGATCACGCATGCGCAAACAAGAGTTGCCATATTTTACTGTTGTGATAGATTTGTGCTGTTACGTTTATTGCGGTCGTGTTTCTAACGATTCATTTAATTCTTGACCATTGCAATTGACCAAAACAATAACTAGACTACTACTACTACTACTACTACTACTACTACTACTACTACTACTACTACTACTACTACTACTACTCTGCAACATTTGGCCGCGTTATGAAGGCTCAACATAGCAATCGTGTTGGTGTTATTGCTAGTGGTGGTATGAGTAAAAGCAGTAGTGGGAATTGCAGTAGAAGTAGTGATGTAGTACTTGTAGCTTTTTTTAAAAATTGAATGGTCACGTTTGGAATACATCCAAGGAAAGATAATGGGAGGTTTTATAAAACAAGAGGTTTTATTTCGGGGTGTCCGCGAAAAGCGAAACGGGAGTGTTTATTTCCTAATGCTAACTACCCCCGTAGTGATGGTAGTAGTAGTAGTAGTGGTGGTTGCAGTGGTAGTTTTAGTAGGGAGTGGTGCCTGCAATAATTAGTGACCGTGGTGGTTCGCGCAGCTGCTGGTTTGTGCCACAAGAACGGGGATGGGGTCGGTTAGAGTTAGGTGACATTGTTAAAAAAACAGGTGCTTATATGATGATGATTGTGTTGATGGTGATGAAGACAGCGCTAGCAGACACAATAATGATGCAGATGAGGATGGCGTTGATTGTTTGGGTGTGTGCACGGATGGATGGATGGTCTGTAGTTGTGGTAGTTGTGATAGTAGTAGCGTTAGTATTAGTGGTGTTAAAGGTGACTGTGGTAGTGGTTACAGTATGGTTGTGGTTGTTTTTTTTGTTAGTGGTTGTGGTGTAGGTGCCGGTCGTAACCGAACTGACTGTAGCAGTCGGATGAAGGCAGTAATTTACCCAGCAATTTATTATGAAAATTCCTCGAATAATAATAATAATAATAATAATAATAATAATATAATAATAATAATAATAATAATGCTTTCTAATTTTGGTACAAGGCCACAGATAAGGGAGGGAGGCAGGAGTTGTGTAAACGATTTAACCGATCAGCACTACTTGCCTGTTCCTTCCATCGGCATCAGATGGATAAAAAGTAAATTGAATCCAGGATGAAGAAAAATAAACAACAACAATAAATAAATAAATAAAATGAAATAATCACCATTCACAATTGGTGTTTCATTAGCTGCATACATGCTCGAATCACTCGAAATATTTAAAACCTTTCATTCGTCCAAACAGTTGAAATTAGTCAATGAGATGACCTTTCCTTTCCACTCAACATCATTTGGAACAACAAAAAGTATTTCACCAACGAAACATTTTATCGTACAAGCACTACATTTTAAGCTCACTGCTTTCTTTCAAATACTTCAAGCAATCATATTAATCTCAATGTTTCAAATACGATCGTTTCGACTCACACTCATCTGATTCCCCGCTAATAAACCACTCCTTTTTCCTTTCTTCCTTTTACACTTTCCTCTTTTGCTCCTTTTCTAAACACTAACACACACGAACGCGAAAAGTTTTCCTTTCCCTTCCTTGAATCCTAATTAACACACACACATACTCTCTCC
This sequence comes from Octopus sinensis, assembly GCF_006345805.1. NCBI lineage: Eukaryota > Metazoa > Mollusca > Cephalopoda > Octopoda > Octopodidae > Octopus > Octopus sinensis. The sequence continues at coordinate 29,558 of NW_021836849.1, read as the reverse complement.
CTCTCTCTATGTATATATATATATAATATATATATATATATATATATATATATATATATACATGTAAAGTGTATATATATATATATATATATATATATATATATATATATATACACACACACACTTTCTCTTAAGTTCGAAATGTGTAATGTATGTTTTATAATTCGTACCTTCGATTATTTTTCATACCTAAAGGCTTCGTGCGGTTGACATTGGTAAACTGTACTCGTCGATAAATTTCCCCAAATCAGACTATATATCTTAACAAAATGGTTCCCTCCATAAGTACTCGCAGTTTCACGCAGAGCTTTCATTCAAAAATTATGCGATGCCTTTGCGCTCAGTCTCTGTCTGTCAACTTCCACAAACTAGGCATTTGAAAACCTGCAGTTAAAAAGCTTGCCCAAGATGCCACGCAGTATGGTCAAAGACTGTGTTTTTTTGACTAACAAATTTTAAAACACTATCGTTAAATGTGCGGGTAGCAGTGGCAATATTAGTGACTGCAATAGTAACAAGATTGTATTGAGTACGTCCTGTTGAATGTTTTTGTTGCTGCAGAACTATTGATAGGAGAAACTGCAGGGGTTATGGTAGTAGTAGTGGTAGTAGTAGAAGTACTCGAAGTAATAACAAACAACGAAGTAATAATGGTGACTGGTTGTTCATTGCAAAATCTGTCATCGACAAACTAAAAACTGAATTATAGCAATAATAATTTTGGCCCAGGAGCAGCAGTTATAGGGGTAGGTGCCAGTCGATTACTCAATCTTAGAACATGTCTGGTACTTTATTGTTATATTATCGACCCCGAAAAGCTGAAAGGCAAAGCTGACCTCGGCGGCATTTGAAGTCAGAAAATAAGGAGACAGAAGAAATGCCAGCTCGCTACCTATAATAATAATAATAATAATAATAATAATAATAATAATAATAATATAATAATAATAATAATAATAATAATGATAATTATAATAATAAGGATAATAAGGATAATAATAAACATTAGTTGAAATTCATGGTATTGATGAAGTAACATTTGTTCCCCCTCATATGACATACAACCTCCTCACTCTGCATCCAATCATGCCATTCCTGCCTCAACCTCAAACAGGGCCAGCCCATGAGAGAAACATCCGTTTCTGTCTCTGAACCGAAATCAGGACATAAAAGAAAAAAAAAAACAAGCAAACAAGCAAAAATTATAAAATAAATAAAATGAAACTAATGAATGAATAAATAAATAAACAAGTAAAAACCAAGGCAAATAAAAGCAGCACCAAGTTCAAGACTACGTAAAGGCAAGCCAACATGAAGGCAAAAATCAAAAGCAAGACCAAGATCTGAAGCAAGACCGAAACCCAGATCAGGCGACGATGAGCCAAGTTATAAGGCCTATTCCAAGCCGAAACTAAGTCAAGCCGTGATAAGGCTATAAACTTATTGACCGACAAACCTAACGACCGACAAACCAATTAACAACTTACAACCAAGCCATACACACGCACATCCACACGCACATTCACACATACACACGTGTTAAGGACTATAAAATTCCTTTTACTTTTTCTCTTCTTTTCTTCTTTTTCCCCCGTTTTTCTTTCTTTGTTATTGTATTTATTATTGTATTTACACTGTGTATGTATGTGCGGGTGTTTAATATTTAATATAAAAATTTTTTCACTTGGTTCAATTGTCAATTAATTATTTATAAACGTTATTTGTGGTTGTTCGTGGTAGTTGTGTTTAGCTAAAAGTGCTAAGTTCTAGAGCTCCGAAAACCGGGAGTTTGGCTTTCCTGTATAATATGTGATTATTAGAGGCTGTTTCTTGGTTGGGGTGGTGAAAGTTGACACCCCACCCATCGGGGTCTGCAATAGAAAGAGGAACACACACCGATATATACGCATATATATATATATATATATTATATATATATATATATATATATAATATATATTATATATATATATATATATATATATATATTATATATATATATATATATAATTATATATGTATAAACGTATATATATACGTATATATATATACGTATATATATACATATATATATACGTATATAAATATATATATATACATAATATATATATATATACATATATATATATATATATACATATATATATGCATATATGTACGCATATATAGACATACATATATACACCTACGTATATTATATATATATATATATATGTATATATATTATTACTACAACTTCCCGACATTTTTATGCTTGCTTCGAATGAAGTGATATTCGTCGAGAAGTGCATCATGTCTTTCCATATATATCATATGTAATACCAATGATGATGATGATGATGATAAATAATAATAATATAATAATAATAATAATATAATAATAATAATAATAATAATAATAATAATAATAATAATAATGTTTCAAAAGAAAGTTCAAGATCAGAATCTGGAAGTTGGGTGACAACCGACGACATAGACTCTAGAAATTCAACTGGTATTTTATTCATCATTCATCGACGCCTACCCTCAGTTAGAAGAACGACATTATGAAGATTCGAAACAACAAAGTCAACATGCCACAGATTTATAATCGACGAGGCTGTTGACTTTACGAATCCACAACTCGAATACTTATTTATTTCGTTGACTCCGGGCGAAAAGACGAAGGCATTATTAATGAGATTTCATCTCCGTTCGTATAAGGGACATAAATAATTAAAAACATTTTATGATTTGGTTCGCCTCACACTAAACCTACTTATGATAATGATAATAATAATAATAATATAATAAATAATAATAATAATAATAATAATAATAATAATAATAATAATAATAATAATAATAAAAAAAATTTCTTCCTAATTTCGACGGCTCAAGACCAGCAATTTTAAACGGAGGGAGAAGTCGATAGCATGAAACACTAGTGCGGAACTGTAGTTATTTTCTCACCCCCACCCTGAGATAGGCTGCTAGGCAAAGTTGACCTTGGCCTCATATGAACTCAGAACGTAAATAACCGGAAGAAATGCTGTTAAGCATTTGGTCCGACATGCTAACGATTTTGCAGCTTACTATTATGAAAAAAAGAAAGAAAATTTCCCTGAAAAGGCATGAACCAACACCGACCACAAACATAAGGAGAATAAGTTGAATTAGCGAAGATATACGCACTATTGAAACCATTAGGTTATACTGAAAACTACACATACATACATATACATACATATACATATACATACATACATACATACATACACACACACACACACACATATATATATATATATATTATATATATATATATACATATACATACATATATATGTATATACATACGTATATATACATATATATATGCATATGTACATACATACATATATATATATATACATACATATATGCATACACATATATATATATATACATACACACATATATATATGTATATATATATACATTTACATATATATATATATATATATATTTATATATATATATTTGTATATATATATACCTGTTGGTCCATGACCTCTTAAAAATATGGAGGAGGTCATGGGCCAACAGGTTTTGGGATCTGACGATACGTCATAAATCAAAACCCTTTATGCACAGAAAACCTAAGGTAATCCCATAAACCGGCTTTCCCCATTTTTAATATTTACTGCTCTACATCTTGGAGTGTGCGTCTTCTTTCGGTTAGCCATATTCAAATGGCAAATATACGTCACGATGTGTTGCTGCTACTGTTTATAACTCGCTCTGAGATTTATCATTGTTTGATTTCACTTTTTCAATATCAGTGTCATTCGATACTGGAAAAAGTATATGTATTTGTGAAGGGAACCGACTTCTCATCGACAACTATGATTGTCACACGCCGATGACGGGTCAATACCCTGAAATTCGAGTCCGTGTGTATCATAAGTTGAAGTCGGGAAGGATGGCTTCCCTTCGCAAATACTGATAGGGCACAGAAAGTGTGTCTATAGCCAGCTGGAGGAGGTGTCCTCCTGGGGCTACAAACTACAGTAGCATCCACCCTTAGGTTAGCCATATTCAAATGGCAAATATACGTCACGATGTGTTGCTACTACTGTTTATAACTCGCTCTGAGATTTATCATTATATATATATATATTATATATATATATATATATATACATAAACAATTCATCATTAAACTAAAGGATTACTCGGTATCTTTTAGTAGAGTATATATTTATATTTACAAATGAGTGGATGACTGGAGGTTTATACTGTTAATGCAATCCTCGGGTAGGGTAAGTAGCACTAAACGTGTCAGTGAGGACTTGGCATAGTTCTCCTCATGTGCTACCATAGAGTTTTCATCTACCCATTTTCACTCCCGCGGCTTGGGTCCACATGGAACTATGATCTACAGCTAAAACTCGAGATACTGCGCGTGGTGATACCTCACCGGATCCCATAATTGGGAAAGAAACTTTATAACCATCTAGCTTTTCCTGTGGTGTGTAGTTTGACAGCTGCAGTTGTTGCTGCACTTCTGTTTGGTCATCATAATAGATTCTTTTATATCTCTTAAAAACACTCACAGACAAAACCGAGCTAGCATCGGCGCAACGCAGCAAATTTAATTTCGCTTCCAATATACTTAATCCTAGAGAAATTGCGTTTTTATGAAGTCTTCGGATTAGACCTAAAGGAACAATATTTCGTAGTTCAATTTTCCACCAATCAAAACTGGCTTTTCCTTATATATATTATATATATATATATATATATATATATATATATATTATATATATATATTAATAAAACGAAAAATAAACTTTATTTTCTTGCGCGTAACATCTGGAATATTCTTGGTGTAACCTCGCTTGCCCTCTGTCTCCACAACTTATGAATATGAACAAAATAAATTCAATTTAATAACGAATTATTATTATTATTATTATTATTATTATTATTATTATATTATTATTATTATTATTATTGTTATTCAGTAATCTTATTTCCATAAATTATTATTCTTAATATCTATTATTATTAGAATTTATTAATATTTCCTGACATAAGTATAGAACTATGAATTACTTTGTGCTATCTTATAGTCGATCAACATGAGTAATCGACTGCTGTTTCACTCATTTTCTTCCCACCTTAAAAGAGCAACGTGAGCCCCACGATGGGATCGGAACTCAGAAATAATGCTAACATAAAAAAGACGTGAGGCAAAAGACCAAAAAGTATTTTATGCAGCACTCTGTCTATTTTCTGCCAAAGCAACTCTTTTTTTATCATTCCATATGTGGACAAAATAGTGTTAATAATGATAATGTAGTATAAGGGGTATTAGTGGAGGCGCAGTGGCCCAGTGGTTAGGGCAGCGGACTCGCGGTCGTAGGACCGTGTTTTCGATTCTCAGACTGGGCGTTGTGATTGTCTATTGAGTGAAAACGACTAAAGCTCCACGAGGTTCCGGTAAGGGGTGGTGGCGAACCCTGCTGTACTCTTTCACCACAATTCTCTCACCCTTTCTTCCTGTTTCTGTTGTACCTGTATTCCAAAGGGGCCAGCCTTGTCACACTCTGTGTCATGCTGAATCTCCCCGAGAACTACATAAAGGGTACACGTTTCTGTGGAATACTCAGCCACATGTACGTTAATTTCACGAGCAGACTGTTCTGTTGATAGGATCAACTGGAACCCTCGTCGTCGCAACTGACGCAGTGTCACATAGTAGTGTTAGTAGTTCTATTGGTAGTATTTGAAACTATTATTATTATTATTATTATTATTATTATTATTATTATTATTATTATTATTATTATTATTACTGAAATGTTAGTATAAAACACATGAAACGAGAGTAAATAAAAAATATGCAACAAGTTATTAATATTAATTTTGATAAATATATTTGCGTTAATAATTACATTGAACATTATTATTGCTATCATTATTACTATTTCATTTATTTAGATTTGTAAAGACACACATATACACACATGTGTATGTATGTGTCTATATATACTGTATATATATATATATATGGACGTAGTTTTATGTGACAAAGAATAATTTTAAAAAATTAACAGGGAATTGCAAAATATACAATAGTTAAAAATATGGAAAAGTAAAAAGAAAAATGATTCTGTTGCTGATGAGGATGATGGTGGTTACAGCGATGATGATGATTTTAATTGTGATGATGAGGATAATGATGATGCTGATGATTATTTAAGCTATCATGTCATTGATGATACGTCGATTGCACTTGGTATAAGTCGATGATGATAATGATGATGATGACAATAGTACCATTAATAATAATAATAATAATAATAATAATAATAATAATAATAATAATAATAATAATATAATAATAACAATAATAATAATGTCCTGATGCAACATTGGGCAGTGGTTCTCATGGTTTCTGATCTTACACTGAATGGAAGTGTTATCATGTACATGGTTTTGTCTTGGTATAAAAGATGGGCTACAGCAGATATTCTGCTCAATACCACAGATATGCTTGTCAGTTGTTTGACCATAACCAGTTGAACATATCCCTTAGTGGCTGAAGATATGTACATCTCTGATCACGAGCAAAAGTAGTGGGGGATCGTATCCAGGTATCGAGAGATTATTCTTTGGGATTTGGATAATTCGCCTCTGGAAACATGGGTGTTTCGTTCATCATCCTTCAACAACCTTTATATTCAGGGACCTTTTGGGCGGGGTGCGCTACTCGAACTGAAAGAATTCTCACTGGGCTTCGCCAGCAAGATCATGCGCTGTTTATTGTGGGGTCACCATGTCGCGCTCATATGGTTGTGATGCATGAGTCTGGTGTACCCTTATCAGACGGGTAGTCATGATAGGTATACTGGGCCTCGTGTATTTGTACCCAAGTGTCATTTTGATAGTATGTATTGCTCTCTAAGTCAATAATAATATAATAATAATAATAATAATAATAATAATAATAATAATAATAATAATAATAATAATAATTTCACATTATGGCACAGCGCCAACAATTTTGGGGCAAGGGCCAAGTCGATTACATCGACCCAAGCGCTCAACTGGTCCCTATTTTATCGACCCCGAAAGGATGAAAAATTGTCAACCTTGGCGGCATTCGACTCAGCATAAAAACGCACGAAATACCCTTAGCATTTTTTCGGCGCGCTAACGATTCTACTCACTTGCCATCTCAATAATAATAATAATAATAATAATAATAATAATAATAAAATAATAATAATAATAATGATAATTTCTGACAAAAGCACGACTAGTATCTTTGTCGCCGCTTCAGGCAGGATTTTAACTAAGACCTAAAAGTGGCATGGCTAAATAACGTAAGGCATTTACTACGATGTTCCGCCCTTGATTTGCATCTTGGGAAGCTAACTGCGTTTATCGAATGGATATTTCAGCTCGATATAATCTGGTTACTTCTTATTTTTATCGACCCCAGAAAACAACAATAACTATGAATAAATATATAATAATAATAATAATGGTTTAAAATTTTGGCACTAGGCCAGTAATTAGGGGGAGGAGGACAAAACACTGGTAAGCATTTCGCCCAATGTGCTAAAGATTCTACTGGCTCGCCACCTTTAATAATAATATTAATAATAATAATAATCTTTCTACTATAGTCATGAGGCCTAGAATTTCGGAAGAAGGGGTTAGTCGATTAGATCGACCCCAGTACACAACTGGTACTTAATTTATTGACCTCAAAAGGATGAAAGGCAAAGTCGACCTCGGCGGAATTTGAACTCAGAACGTAGCGGTAGACGAAATACCTATTTCTTTACTACCCACAAGGGGCTAAACACAGAGAGGACAAACAAGGACAGACAAACGGGTTAAGTCGATTATATCGACCCCAGTGCGTAACTGGTACTTATTTAATCGACCCTGAAAGGATGAAAGGCAAAGTCAACCTCGGTGGAATTTGAACTCAGAACGTAGCTGCAGACGAAATACCGCTAAGCATTTCACCCGGCGTGCTAACGTTTTATCCAGCTCGCCGCCTTAACGATGATGATGATGATGATAATAACAACAATGATATTAATAATAATGATAATAATAATGATAATAATAATAATTTCTGCTTTCTGTATAAGGTCAGTAGTTGTGTGAGCAAGGAATTAGTCGATACCACTGATCTCAGTACTTGACTGGTCATAATGTTTTAATGAAGGGGCCAGTTGATTACATTGTATTTTGTACATTACTGGTACTAATCTTTTTCGAACTCCCGAAATAGATTAGAATAAGATTCTATGACATCTATGGGATTTTAATTTAGAGCATAGAGGGACGTATCTAAATACCACGAGTTATTTTGTCCGTCGCTCTGCCGATTCTGCTATGGCTGGTTATTGACGCTATATTCTTTATCGTTTGGAAAAAAAAAAAAACTTGTTTAGGTCTCTTTGATATATTTAAGCTCCTTGTCTTGACAATGGCGGTAATAAATACAACTCTATCAGAGCTTCCGGTCTACGTTCACTAGAAAATGGACACCTTACATACCGAGCTACTGCGACGATGTTAAATACACAACGAAACCTTAGGAACGTGAAACAAGATGTTAATTGAGTCAAAACATGTAACGAAAAGGAAAAAAAAAAATCTAAGCCAAACGTAAACCCAAATAGAGAGAAAAAAGTCAACTGATTTTTATAGACCACCGCATAAAAAGTGGACGAAAATCGTATTTTATATAAAGTCGTTAGAAAGAGCGGGAAATTTGTTTTTACATCTTCTCAGGGGTTGAATGTAATTTGTTATTTTCAATCGAATGGTTTTCATTTTGCTTATGCTGGGGTTCCCAGACAGGGCCGTGTGACTAAGAACTTTACTTTGTTATCGTATAGTTCCAGGTTCGATCCCGGTGCGCGGTACTTTGGTCATGTGCTTTTTAACATAGTCCTGGCTTGAGAAATACCGTCTGAGTGAAATTTGGTAAACAGAAACTGTGTAGAAGTCAGTTGTATGTATAGAATGTGAATGTACGCATCACTGTCGCCGATCGATATCTGCGAAATCTGTAAGCACCGGCAAGTAAACCGAAAAACAGGTTCTTTATTAAAGAAATCCTTCGAGATATTTGTTCCATGGCGAGCAACTTAAACTCCCTTGACCCTCATGTAGTTAGCAAATTAGTGCTTGATCTGTTGGAAACCTGTTACCAACGACACGTTCTTCACTAATTGTAAATTAAAGTGAAAAATAAAATAAGAGAGCATCAGTTGTCAAATGAATGAAAACTGGAAAAGGGAATGCGTGAGGTTCATGCCTTTCAAAGGAGAACCAATAAGGTAAATGAGGTGAATTCTTGAGATTTACAATTCCTTAAAAAAAAAAAGGAAAATCGAGTTGATTTGCCGCAAGCAAGTTTACTCCTTCCCCACTTTTCATTACTGGTTTTCAAATTTTGTCACAAAGTCAGCAACTTCAGAGGAAGGATAAGTTATTTAAATCGACCCCAGTATTCAACTGGTATTTATTTTATCGACTACGAAAGGATGAAAGGACTTCGACAGAATTTGAACTCAGAACATAAAGACAGACAAAATGCCGTCGCTAAGCGTTTTGCCTGGCAATGCTGACAATTCGGTCAGCAGCTCATCATCTTTCTTCTTTCTTATTATTTATTGCTTATAGAGCAGAGTGGCATTGGGGGGTATATTTTTCCATATCAAAATATAATGAACGTTCAAGGTCTTTTTTCTAATATAGGCCGAAATAGTTTTCGAACACAAACGCGCGCACACACATACACGTACACATACACGTGCACACATACGCTTGTGCACATACTTGCATATATACATGTTGGGATTCTGTACAGTTTCCATCTACTAAAGCATTTTGTGAACTGAAGGTCATACTAGAGGACATTAATCTGAAGTGTAATGCATTATGGTCGTGAATAAAATGGTTTAATAGACTATACAACTTGAGCTGTATTTAAATATTTTTAACATTTGAAACCAAAAAACCAAGCACTAAACTGGAAACTCTTCCCAGATTTGATGCTGAAATTTTAAAATATCTGAATATATTTTTAATATTTTTGTTTCTTGTGATTTAAAAAAAATCGCATTCCTCGTTTAAAATATTTAACAGTAAGCAAATCTTAGAACTTATGTGAATAAAGGAGGTCCTAGTCTTCTGATCAGGGTCCTGACGCGAATGTTTGCAAAAGAGTGGGGTCTGCTGAAGGCACCTGAGGTTCCAGGTGGTGTTTGAAAAAACAGGTGACGAATTAACTATATAGCTCAACAATAGGAATAATCTCTCATATAGGCTCCCACACAGTTTCCGTTTAGCAAATTTCACTCACAAGGATTTGGTCAGACTTGGGTCTGAAGCAGAAGATAATCCTTCGAGGAGCCGTGAATCGAACTCGCAACCGTTGTTTGCAGAGTAAAACACTTCAGTCCACAGCCACACGCTTGCCTTCATTCTCAGCAGATGAACCTTGATTTCCCTGATGCGCCAGAATTTCAACTTTTCTCATGGCACGTAGAGTTATCTTGTTTTCGAATATTCTATTAAACGCTACTGTTCTTCTAAGTGCTTATTCTGACATAATGAAGCTTTTCGCCTTTGCAACGACTTCTTTATACGAAACGATTAAAAATAAAGATAACAAGATGCAGCACGGAATTTTGTCAGCGAACAAGTCGCGGTCTCAAAGCGACGAAAATATTTTGACAAATTAAATTTAAATGTTGAAGTGAATCTAACGGATTTTGTGTGTTTCTTAAATGGCTTATAAACACCTTCCACGCTGCAATTGTTTTCGTTCCAGCACACGATCTCAGATCAGGTCGCTTGCTATGCAAGTGCATCTCCGTAAAAAATAAAGATTATTTTAAAAAACCGTGCAAGTCCCTATATTAGTTAAAAGAACACTTCGGAAGGAATGTCTGATCATAGGTCTGTCTATTCAAACACAGCGATGAGCTAGGACAAAGCAACAACAAAACAAAAAGACACATTAAGCAAAATAGTCTTAGATAGACTATGTTGGAGTCAGATGAACACAATTGCAATGCGTTTGACCTTGTTCCATTGGGGTTGTCCTGGGGCCAAAAGAAAAAAAACATCACGAATAAAACTGTACTTAAATCGATCGATGTACTTCATTCTGAGTTCATCTGTTCATGTTATAACTCTCGAGGCAATATCAAATTTCAAAACATTATTGACTATTGAAAAATAAACAGTGAAACTCTCGTCAGTTTTATAGTGCTGCTGCTGCATACGTTGCAGAATTATATTATCCCACAGTTGCTACTTTATCGCTGGAGTAGGAAAATAAGTGCTTTAGTAACAGTCACAGGAGACGAATCTCTAATCTTTTGGCATGGTTTCAAATAACTTGACTCGATTGAACACTGGCGACTCTGAGAAAAACAGGCCGAGAAGCTTCAAATTTATCATTGTTTAGAATACATCAGCCAACGGATCTATTAACGCATAAGGACATTGTCTTTATAATTTCGAGACTATGTTGAAACACTGATAAAACATAAAATTGAAGCCGAAGAAAATGTTCAAACTGCTTATCAGAATTTCATGTACCCGACCATCAGATTGTCGTGCATATTTAGACCAAGACTGTTGCTCTAAACATCACCGCTGTTTGATAATCATTTACATGAAACTCTGAGTAACAGTTTGTGAAGTTTCTCAGCTTCAATAAATTAATAATTTACATTACCTTTAGTATTCGAATACTAGTTTCCTCTACCGTTCTTTGCACCTATGTCTACGTGGTCAGGTGCGCCCGCGCACACACATTCTTTTATACTTTTATTCTTTTATTCTTTTAGTTTCAGTCATTTGACTGCGGCCATGTTGTAGCATCGCCATAGTGGAACAAATCGACCCCAGGACTTATTCTGTGTAAGCCTAGTACTCATTCCATCGGTCTCTTTGGTCGAACTGCTAAGTTACGGGGAAGGAAACGCACTAGTATCGGTTGTCGAGCAATGTTGGGAGGATAAACACATACACACATACATACACACAAATGACGGGCTTCTTTCAGTTTCCGTCTACCAAATCCACTCACAAGGCTTCTATCGGCCCGAGACTATAGTAGAAGACACATACCCAAGGTGTCACGCAGTGGGACTGAACCCGGAACTATGTAGTCGGTAAACAAAGTACTTATCACACAGCCACTCTACACACAAACACTCTCAGTTCAACATCGAACTAGCTCATATAAATGCAGGTCATGGGAAGATGCAGAAATAGCAGAGAAACCACGCTTTTCACCAATAGTGTTTGATACAGCAGGCTTTCGTGTCAGTCATATGTAAAAGTCATAATCTTCAGCATTTCATTACGAAGTTACTGTATAATTTCTCTGCTCACTTTAAGCTCTGGCAGTAACGGACAGAGTTGCTTCCCTGAGGAGGTCTAATAAGGTCAGAACATGTTTAGGGTTGGGAACAAATTACTAAAGCTCAGACTCATCTCTTAATACGTTTTAGGTGTAATTTGATTTTAACTAATTTAAATATGAGTCGGTTCTCTTAGCTTCTACGTACAGAGGCAATCATTTAAATAATAATGCCTTTCTCATTGCTCGGAGAGCAATTATATTTAAAGAAAGTTAATTTATTAGATAACTACATCAAGTATGTTAACTACGACTTTAATAGTGGTGTTTCATAGTAAATAAAATAACATAGATATGAACAAAATCTGAATACCGAAAGACAAAATTATAAATATCTAGCAATCAATTAATAAAAGTACAATACACTAGTAGATGCTGCTCCAGCATGATCGTAGCAGAGATGGTTAAACTTGGAAACATCTTTGTGAAAATTAGAAAAAAAAAAAGAAACCGAATTGAAATGATCGCCAGAAACGTAACGGAAGAGAGCAGAAAACTAAAATAATGACAAAAACAAATTAATAGACATCAATGCACCAGTAAGAGCATTTTCAGTCATAATGTACTTAGGAAGACTTGAAACAAAATGGAAGTGAATAAGTAGACAGAAGTTAATTAGAATATTAGAAAGTTTTAAAGAACAACAGCACAAAATATCTACAGACAATTTGTTTAATATGAGCTGATGAGCCAAGGGACTGCTACAATTAGAATGTCGTAAAATAGATACCAAAGAATTATTTAATAATAATAATAATAATAATAATAATAATAATAATAATAATAATAATAATAAAATAATAATTATAATAATAATATCGAATAGACAATAAGTTGAGTTCAAATGTAATGCAGTCTAGCTTTGAATAATATTTAAATCATATGCGGTGGAAATTAATGGATGCATACGTATATTTGTATGAACTTACATATATACATTTCTACATATATGTATATACATACATAAATATATATATATGTGTATGTATGTGTGTATATACTTACACTCACACACACACATATATACTTATATATATGTATATGCTTACATATATGCATATCTGTATATACTTGCACATATACACACGTATATATATATATATATATTATATATATATATATTATATATATATATATATATATATATATATATGTATATATATATATATACACACATATAAATATAGTCACATATGTAAATACACACACATATATATATGAATATGTATTTTACACCTATATATATATATATACACATGAAGACCTTTCCTCCTCTCTCTATATATAATAAGTGCCTACACACATCGTATATTCATATAAACGTACTCGTAATTATATATATATTCATGTATATATACAAATGCATTCATATATATATATATATATATATATATATATATATATATACATTATTATTTATATTGTATATATAAATTTACACAGATGTACGTGTATATAAATGCGTACATACATACGTGTGCTTGTGTGCCAGTGTAAAGAAACGATTTGCTACTCGTATTGTTGACCCAGTTTTGAATACAGTTCTTGAATCCTGAGTGCAATCAAGATAAAAATCAAACATCAATAACATAGCGATGGCTCAATGAAAATTACGGGAAATACTTCGTGTCTACTAGCAAATGATATATTATATATATATAATATATATATATATATATATATATATATATATATATACTAATTATTTACTAATTTGTGTATTTTTCCCTCACGGGCTACTTTTTACTGGAAGGCAATACTTTGTATTGCATTACTGATATTTTGAAACTTCTTCACCGTTTCTCGTACTGTTAGCGTTCCGTATTTCAGTCGAGTGTGTTAGTATTAATGTGGTAACATCGTAGATTTCGTCTTGGTATATGTTTGGCTGAAGAAGGTAAAGCAAAATATGGGTGAGAGACATATCTTGCAAACCTGAAACCTGCAGGTACCACATTATCCATTTTCCGGGTGTTTCATCTTTCAGATGTTCTCCCTGGAGGTAAGACGGTTTTTTTTTTCTCTATTTTGTTGCACACAAGCATTTTGCTAATACATACGCGGTGAAGCTACACATTAGCGTCGTATTTTTACGTTCGCTATTTCCAGTAAATATCGGTACTTAGTTGTGCCATTTATTACTAATTTATATATATATATAGATATATATTAATATATATTATAGTATATATATATATATATATATAATATATATATATATATATTATATATATATATATATATATATATATATATATATATGTATGTATATATACTTAGATAACTTAGATATTATATAGATGTATAATACATCAGATATTCTGGTTGATACCGTGATATATATAAAGTGAAGATTCTGAAGAAACTGCACCGGTATTGTTGTAAGGGTGCAGTTACAACGGTCACTACTTGTGTAGTTGAAACATATGTAGGTCTACTTGAGGCTGTATATATATATATATATCAAGGAATTAAAGGTAATGCTAATGCTAGTTCGTAATAATAATTATTATTATTGAGAGACATATACACATGCATATGTGTGTGTTTGTGTGCGTTTATGTATGTCTGCCTGTCCTACCCACCGCTGGACGGTAGTCCAGCGTCTATTTACGTCCCCGTAAGCTAACAGTTCAACAAAAGAGACCGACACAATAAGTAACAGATAAGAAAAGAAAATAAGTAGTGGAGTCGATTTATTTTACTTCAAGTCGGTGCTCCAGCATGGCCGCAATCCAACAACTGAAACAAACGATGATAAATAGTAAAAGCAATTACAATTTCTTTTGAACCCTACGAAAGGCCGCCACAGACAAAGGCCACAGGCTTGCGGTGTGCAGATTATTGTGATTCATGAACGCCTGCGTGTGTCAGCCAAAGTAGATGTTAATATTTGGCAAATCACGAATTGAACGTTATCGTTTATGAATTCAGGAATGGAGAGAGATTCCAGTTGAGTTTGGAATTATACAAAGTTTGTACTGTGGTAAGTTTAAAAATTTCTTGACCAAGTCTCGTCTTTGGACAGCGGCCATGGCCATACTGTGGAACTGTCTTCGAAGATTTAGACGATCACAACCCACAGTTCGTGTTCAAAGTTTCATACTTAATATATCTTTCTCTACTTGTCGAACCGTTAAGTTACAGAAAACATAGACACTCGTGTACGAATATGTTTTACGTTATAAGAACTTAGAATCTTCGAGAGACGCGTGAAGTAATTCGGGCGACCGCCTTTGAGGTCATTCGCATCTGTTCTGTCTCGCCGCCTGGTCAGTAACTCGTTTTTAACTGCGAAACTCGAAGTAGATAACGCTATAAGTACTAGCGTGTAAATATTGGGTTTAAACCTTATTGCACTGTAAACGTGTAAACTCACGAGTAAAATGTTTAATTCAGGTACTGAAAAATGAGTGCCTTTTGTTTTTACGATTCATTAAACCGTCATGTTCTGACGAATCATAAAAAGAAACCGACAGTAATTGTAGTCGATTTATCTATTCAGTATTTTAACATATGTATTCGAACCCACGTACATATACACACTTAAAAACGTGTGCCTATCTGTGTAATTTATTTGTGCGTGAATTTACAATTGAGAGAAAAGAGTATCTAACTACAAAGATTAAATTACATTTCAAATTAGGAAACTGAAACCCGTTTTGCACTTTTAATTTTGAAGTCCTTGTTTCCAATTATTTAATTGAAAGTTTGATGATAATCTCGAAGACAGACTATTTGATGCCACTATAAAGAAGTGCATTGTTACTAAAAGCCAAACGGAAACATAAGAAACTGCAGCCGATCTAGTCATGCATTATTAAAAGGATTAAAATACTGGTTATACCGGCCAATGTTTTCAGTAGGAGAGACAAAACCTCCACCTGTTTGTACAGAAGAAAATTAACTCTTTCATCCTTTAACACGTCTCTGCATGGATACTTTAGAAAAAGAAGCTGATAAATACCATTTCAAAATTCGAATATAAACAGAGTCACCTCCCCTGAAGTAATCTTCATTCCTGTTAAGTGTTGGCACCTTTGAAAACCATACAAGGCATAACGAAACCACATGCAGTGAGATAACCCATAAAATCGATTTGTTTAAACCCATAAAATCGAAGTCTTTAAGCGCCGGATTGAAAATATTAAAAGTCTGGAAAATGTTGACTCTTGTGAAACTGAGTAGAGTAGCAACAAGAGAAACGAGATGTTTAAATACATAATTATAACCTACTATATATATATATATATATTAATATTGGTAGGAGGGTAAATCTGCCAGCTCATATATATATATATATATATAATTATTACATTATATAAAAGGGCTTAGTAAATAATTACTTTGCCGCATACTGACCTCATTAGAAATAGCAGCTAAAAAAAACTTTTTTCCGGCTATTTCTAATCTTAAAGAAAACCTCTCTCATATAGTGTTTGCTCAATTCAACTCACGCAAATATGGGGGTAGAGACATTAAAAATCAAGTGCAAAGGTTATTTGAGAACGTACGTTTCAAGATTAGTCAACACGGACACTTCCTAATCATCACTCAGAACTCCTGGTTTGGATTTGAAACACTGAAAGTAGGAGCATACCCTTTCGGCTCCTCTCGCTTCCGAAGATCTGCTCGCAACTAGTGCCGAACAAACTCAAAAATGCAGCGAGAATTTTCTGCTCTCCCCTTTCCGTAGGGAAGATGTTCGGAAGCGAGGAGGCGAACGGGTATGCTCCTACTTTCAGTGTTTTAAATCCAAACCAGGGAGTTCTGAGCTGATGATAAGTGTATGTTTGACTATCTTGAAACGTACGTTCTCAATAACCTTTGCACTTGATTTTTTTAATGTCTCTACCCCCATATTTGCGTGAGTTGAATTGACAAACACTATGGGAGAGGTTTTCCTTAAGTATTAGAAATAGTTTTAAAAAAGTTTTTTTAGCTGCTATTTCTAATGAGTTCAGTATGCGGCAAGTAATTTATTTTACTAAGCCCCTTTTATATAATGTAAGTAATTGATTCGCCTTAAATGGCCTTTGCATACTGAACACTTGTGAAATTGATTAAAATTAATTATTTACCCTCAATTGTGAAATTATATATATATATATTATATATATATATATATATATTCTATATCTTATATATATATATATAATCGATATAATATATTATATATATATTATAATTATATATATATACTATATATAAGATATTATATTATATATAATATATATTATATATATATATATATATATATATATATAATATTTATATTATATATATATATATATATATATATATATATTATATTATATTATATATATATATGAGCTGGCGAATCCTAGTGTTGGACAAAATGCCTAAACGGTATTTTTTCCGCGTTATACGTTCTGAGTTCAAATCTCATCGAGATCAACTTTACCTGATTCGGGGTCGGTAAAATGAATTACCAGTAAAAGACCTGTACTTGTCCCTGGATCCTGTAATGGTCTGGCGTCCCGTTCAGGACAGATGCTGTGACTTATATGCTGCTGAAACTGGCAAACCGGCCTTAAGGGCTAATAATAATTATATATAATTCATAAGGATTAAATATTCTATTCACTCTCAAACTTACTTTTGAGTCCTTTATACTAAGTAACCGGACATTATTCCCCTGGAATATTATATATATATATATATATATTCCTTCCTCACCTCTCTTGTACCTTGTTTCTTTCTCTCTCTCTTTCCTCCTCCCTCACATTCTGTGATCCCTCCTTCCCATTATTTGGTCCCTCTGATTTCTTTCCCCTCTCTCCTATTCCTGAGTCCTCTGCTTTCTTCAACTCCCCCCTCCTCTACCACGTGATCGCTGTCCCGTTTATGCATTGTCGTTTTTTTCGGGCGATCGCCTTTGAGGTCATTCGCATCTGTTCTGTCTCGCCGCCTGGTCAGTTAAAATGTTCCCATTTCCTTTTTCCATGCGCTACCTTACTACACTGTCTGATAGTCGAAAGACTGTTTTGTTTTACTTTTGTTGCATAGCCGAAAGGCTTTTGTCCATTGTATGTGTATAATTATATTTCTTATGTTACGTTCGTCCGATAGTCGAAAGACCCTTTCTGTTTTTTATTTCCTTGTGTTTGTATATGTACATTCGCTTGCCTTGCTCAAGGTCTTAATGCCTTCAGCTTAAGCCCTCCGCCCAATTGGTTTCGGGTAGTATCGGAGAGGATTGGGCGAAATTACATGGACATTGCAGACTCCGACTGAAGGAGCAATTGGCTGCGAATGATCCGCGTATCCTGTTTTGTCCTGTTTGCTGTTGTTGTGCTATCGCCCTTTTCCTGTTTGTTATGTTTTGACGATTTCCGTTTGATGTGTTTTTTACCTTATGTATATATGTATATGTATGTATGTATGTATGTATGTATGTGTGTATGTATGTATGTATGTATGTATGTATGTATGTATATATATATATATATATACACAAACAACCCAACCACACAACACACATATATATATATATATATATATATACACTTACACACTCCGAAGCCAATATCAAGCCATACTCAAAGTAGATCGCAAAATAAATGCATTTAAATGAAACTTTCCTGGTCGCCGTAACATTAAGTCACTAACGTTAAGTCAAATCAACATAGTTGCCGGCTTCTGTGAATGCATATGTACTGTGATTTGTGCGTCAGTCTAAGTTGATTGAACTTCATTTATAACCATTTATTAACGAAATTCTTGCTGATTTCTGTTTAATATTGATTTTAGGTTTCAGAATTTTGGTCTAATTGACTACAAGACTTTTGGCGTATAATTGTAATCACAGCCTAATGGTCTACATTAATTCTCATTGGTAAAATTTTGCTTGTCGGAATGAAAAAAATATCCCCCATAAATCAGCAGTTCATATGTTACGGCTATTATGTCCAATAATAATAATAATAATAATAATAATAATGATAATAATAACATATTTTATCTGTGAATTGCGTGTGTAATCTGGGAATGCATACCATGAGCTTCTCTGCCCTAGGTGTGCGGAAAACACTCAGCGAGAAACGGAAGAAAATTTGAAATAAGAAGGATAATAATAATAATAATAATAATAAT
>NW_021836849.1:0-2500 GCF_006345805.1 Octopus sinensis | reverse complement strand
TGCTTGACTGGTACTTTATTTTATCGACCCCAAAAGGATGAAAAGCAAAGCTGACATCGGTGGGATTTGAAACCGGAATATAAAGGGTCGGAAGAAATACTGCTAAGCATTTTGTCCGACGCTCTAACGTTTCTGCCAAAGACGTCGTACTGGAAACCTCTAGAAGCGTGTAAGGCAAGAGAATATATATCAAATAACTGCAGAAAATATGGATACTGGGACAAAACATTTGCAATTATCTTTCGTTGGGAGGAAAAGCTTGAATACCAAAGAATACAATAGGCATGGCAGACTTGGGATTTTCATAAAATGGAAGTTTTTACCTTCATTACGAAACATCAATCAAAGAAGGAGCAGTTATAAATAGTATAAACAAAAAGCAAATAGAATCTCAGTGAATGGCAAAACGGCTATAAAGTGTGATATGTCATTCCATTTAGACTGGGATGTCAAGATTACTCCACCAGATACAGTTATTGAGGACCAACTGTAAAAGAAGTTCGGAAAACGAAGTAATAATCCCAACAGACGATAATGTATTTTCTAAAACAAACGAGGAAATATATTATCTGAGGCCAAGACTTGGAAAAAAACCCTCAATATTTTGTTCAGTGAATGATTAAAATCAAACACAACGAAAGACAAATACTTAGCAAAAACCTCACAGCTTAGAAATATGTACTACAAAGAGAAGTTAGCACTGCTCGGCATTACACACACACACACACACACACACACACACACACACACACACACACACACACATAACATACTTTCGATACAAGAGGAACCATAAAATCAAGACAAAACACTGCTTGCACAAGACACGCGGTGTGATATATTGAAAGTACATAAAAAGTCATTGAAAATAATAGGAAAATATTGGAGGCCGTTTATCACGAAGTATCACTATTCGACCGTTCCAATAAATATCTGTAAATATAGTTAAATAATTTAAATGGGGGGTAAAAACCTCCGAAAATGTTCAAAGGTAAATCTTGTAAACTTTGATAAAAATTAATTTACAAGTGCTTCAATTGGCCGATGTTCTGACACTACCCTCACGAAGTCAGGTTAACAGGAGACCGACTCCACTGCCTCCCCACACACGAAACCAGAAACATTACAAATAAAAACAGCATTGCTCAAATGTAGGCTGATAAAGGAAAACCTAATTTGAACTTCATATTTAAAAAGTGCGAAGGATACAACGTTCAAAACTCGACTTCGCCAGAGACAACGCGATATCCCACAAAATCGAAACAAATAAATTAAGAGAGTTGTTTGCATATATTACACCCGCAGTCTATTTCAAAACGAGGCTGGCAACACTCGCGAATACAACTTGGAGAAAAAATAAACTATGAACTAAAAGTTTGTATCTCTATTAACCTTATAATTTAAGAAGACAAATTCTTAAAAGTACAAAATATCAGAAATAGAATTCTGAAAATAAATGATACATAACAAAAACACAAACAACAAATTCAAAACAAACAAGAAAAACAAATTATATTATAAAGGTAAACCGGAAAAATTGTCCGAACAAGTACTAAACAAATGAAATATAAAAAGAAAAACAAGTTACAATGAAATCAAGCCTAGAAAAGCCATCGAATAGTAAGAAACCAAAATATAGATACGTGAGTATATGAAATATATTTTAATGTAGAAAATTCTGACGATGGAAATAATATATGAATCTAAAGGGGGAACTAATTAAGCTTTTTGATCTGTGGATCTTTGTAGGGGCTAATTAAAGTATCTTATAGGGATAAAACAACGTTTGAACTAGCAACAAATATCGCAAACCTTGCTCCCACAGACTTAATGAAAACATACACGAACATAAATATAACCAGGTCAAACGAAATAATATAAGCAGCAGCAGCAGCAGTAGCAGCTGTACTTACGAAGGAAAGTGGATAATCCCTTAAATTTATTTGTATATCAATATTAAAGCCCAAGCAAACATGGAAAGCAGATACCAAAAGATAGAAAATAAAAGGATGTTTAGTATTGGTGAAAAAGACAAAATGTACATGATTATGGAGAAAATCATCAGAATTCCCAAAACTAAAGACACGGTAAACCCTAAAACTTACCCATAACCTGCTTTTCTACAATTTACAAAGCTTTATCTGCAATAATATCGCAGAGGGTAACTAGAAATATGGAAAAAAATCTTGTTTCCCTAAAAGCAAAGGCGATGTTGGAAAAGCTTGTATGATTGTAAAGATCAGTTACTAATCAGAAATATTAGAAACGAAGATTGTACTGAGAGAAAGAGAAGTCTGGGAATGGCATAGATTGAATACCAGAAGTCTTTTACCAAAATTCATCATACGTGAGTCTCTAAAAGATTAACCATGAGTAAAAATCATTACCCGTTGATATATTTCGCTGTGAAACTAACAGTTGCAATATGATTGACCGAATATTCAGCTTTTAAATAAACTACAAAGTTTTTCACCCAGCACTGCCGTGAATATTCTCCAAA